>NC_143586.1:171607999-171796238 GCF_048544385.1 Mastigoproctus giganteus | reverse complement strand
GCTTCTTGTTTGAGCATGTTCAAAATTTCACCTTTCTATGTTCACAGATAAACCAGTCTAACTCTATTACTAATGAAATTAAGAACCGTATCCTGAGGGGAAATAGTTGTTTCTATGCACATGAAAAACTAATGAAGTCCAGAATATTGAACAGACATTTAAAATTAAGAATATACAAAAGCCTCATAAGACCAGTTGTAACATACGGTTCTGAAGAATGTTACAAAATGTTTTTGGGTCCTTACAAGATGTTGATGTATCCTGGAGGATCAGAATGAACCATGAACTCAATTGACCATCTTATTCAAGTTGCGCACATCGTCAGATTTGTGAAGAACCAGAGACGTGCTTGGTTGGGACATGTTATGAGAATGAATGATGGCAGAACAACTAAGAGTGTAATGAAATGGAAACCTACCAGTAGGAGGGCGAGATGAAGCTGTGGAAAAGATGGATGGATGACGTAGAAGAGGACTTAAAGATCATGAGAATAAGAAGTTGGAGAAGTTTGACTTTTGGAAGTGCTTATTGGTGGAACATTGTTCTGAGGCAAGAACAATGAGACTGAGGAACTGAGACAAGTAATGAGACTTTTAACGTGATCCCTGTTTTAAGGGGAAACTTAAGAAATATCAAAGTGAAATCTTTAAAACAAACTTCAAAATTTAAGATTCATAAATAGACTAATTGTAATTGTGTTTATTATTAAATAGTATTGTTTTTAATCACAGAGAAATAAATTGTGTTTAGTATTAAGTGCATTGTAGTTTATACAAGCATATTAATACAAATAATATGCAGGTATATACTTATATTATTTTTTTCTCTCTAATATTTCTTTTGTTTTTTGAATCTATCTTTTTATCAAGTTATTGAGAATTTAAAATAATAGGAGGTAGTTTTAACTCATCACTGATATAAAGTGTTCATTGTCTAACAGCCCCAGGGGTTCCCCATCTCGGCTATTACTGATATAGCAAGTAATGGTTATAACGAGGAAATTTTGTCAATTCCTTTATGCTCATTATAACCAAGTTTGACTGTAATTTATATGCATTCCATGCATTTTTCTTCTCTGTCACAAGTCTCATCAGTTTATCTGACATCCATTTAGGCCTAAGCTTTGGTATAAAAAGCCTAGTAGTTTCTAGCATTGCTTCTCATTTAGAATTTTCTGTTGGTAACATCATCAGTTGGACCCACTGCACACAATTTAAAAACTGTCTGAGACCACTGTAGTCACCTTTAACAAAGCAAAACCCCCTTTTGCCCTTAATCCCTCATCAGTACACTGTGATTACTTCTACTTAATGGGTCTTTTATCTACAGATTCTTAATGCACAAAGAGTTGCTGCTGATAATCAGATTAAGAGTATTGTATCCTCCCGTATATTAGAGCTGGAAAAGGAATTAGAAAATGTGAATTGGAATATCATCGGTTTGGCTGAAACAAGAAGAAGAAATGAATCACTTATAAGTTTATCAAGTGGAAATCTGCTGTACACCAATGGAAACAGTGAAAGGAGTGAAGGTGGAGTTGGGTTTCTGGTCCATAAAGATTTTAAAAACAACATTTTGGAATTCAAAAGTACATCACCAAGGGTGTCAAGACTAATACTCAAGATTTCTAAGAGGTACAAGCTAAAGATTATAATGATTTATGCACCAACATCGAGCCATGATGATGAAGAGGTTGAAGAAATGTACACTGAAATTGAGAGTCTTCTAGATGAGCAGAAAACCCACTACACTATTATTATGGGGGACTTCAATGCTAAGGTTGGAAAAAGGCAAAACAGCGCAGAAAGAGGAACTATAGGAAATTTTGGAATTGGTGAAAGAAATAAAAGAGGTGAAAGACTTGTGGAATTTGCAGAATCTCAAGGAATGTCAGTAATGAACACTTTTTTCAAGAAAAGGGTGAACAGAAAGTGGACATGGAAGAGTCCAAATGGATTAACAACTAATGAAATCGACTTCATCCTCACTAACAGAAGATATATTGTGACTGATGTTACCGTCCTGAATAAGGTAAATGTTGGAAGTGATCACAGAATGGTAAGATGTACACTTGATATAGATGTAGGAAAGGAAAGGAAAAAACTGACTCGAGTAAATAATACAAAGGTCTTTGAGATAACAGAAGAGGAGAAAAAGCAGTATGTACTGGAACTTAAGAACAAGTATGAGCTTCTGCAGACTGCTGAGGACCAAGATATCGACGAGGAATATTACAACTTTTTGAAAGTGATAAAGCCCAAGAAACCTATAGGGAAACAGAAATCCAAAGAAGAAAAAATTAGTCAAGAAACACTTGTCATGATGAACCAAAGACGACAAATGAAGAGCAAGAAAAACACTGACAGGGAGAAAATTGAGTATACTGAGTTATGCAAAGCCATTAGAAAGAGACTCAGAGAGGACATAAGAAGATTTAACACAAGAAAAGTAGAATTAAGGGAAAACAAAGGATTTAAATCAGCAGCCATGAGCAGTAATACAGAAAGACAAATGATACTGAAACTGAAGAATAGCAATGGTGTACTTATTAACAGCAGAGAAGGCATAATTCAAATAGCAGAAGACTACTATAGAGAATTATACAAGGAGCGAGGGAATGATACCAGCAGTGGGGAAGATGGATTGCAAAGTAGCAACACATACGACATACCCGATATTCTTCCTGATGAGGTAGAACATGCATTGAAGAAAATGAAGAATCGGAAAGCCCCGGGGGAAGATGAAGTTACTGTAGAGTTGTTAAAGTTGGGAGGAAGAGACATAACACAAAAACTGGCAAGGCTCTTCACAAAGTGCATTAGAAAAGGTGCGATGCCTAAGCAGTGGAATAATGCAATCATAGTTTTGCTGCATAAGAAAGGAGATAAATCAGAAATTGGAAATTATAGACCAATTAGCTTGTTATCCCATATCTACAAGTTGTTCATAAGGGTCATTACTAACAGATTAGAAAGAATACTTGATGAGAATCAACCGAAAGAGCAAGCTGGCTTTAGGACAGGATTCTCAACTATGGATCACCTTCACGTAATATCACAGCTAATGGAGAAAGCAAATGAATATAAAACACCATTATGCCTGGCATTTGTGGATTATGAAAAGGCATTTGACTCCATACAGCATAAGGCAATGTTTCGGGCACTGGAAAGACAAGGCATAGATACTCCATATATTATGATTTTGAAGAAAATATATGAGAGTGCTACATCCTTTATTAGACTAGACAAAGACAGTAGCAAATTTAAAATCGAGAAAGGAGTTCGACAAGGAGACACTATCTCCGAAGCTGTTTACTGCTGCCCTTGAGGAAGCTTTCAGAAGATTAGACTGGTCGCAGAAAGGAGTCAATGTGAACGGAGAGTACCTAAACCATTTACGATTTGCAGATGACATTGTGGTCATAAGCCACGATCCCAAAGAATTAGAGGAAAATCTTAATCAGTTATGCACAGTTAGTAAGGATTTTGGACTAAAGATGAATATGGCTAAAACAAACAAACAAGTAGAATTAAGGGAAAACAAAGGATTTAAATCAGCAGCCATGAGCAGTAATACAGAAAGACAAATGATACTGAAACTGAAGAATAGCAATGGTGTACTTATTAACAGCAGAGAAGGCATAATTCAAATAGCAGAAGACTACTATAGAGAATTATACAAGGAGCGAGGGAATGATACCAGCAGTGGGGAAGATGGATTGCAAAGTAGCAACACATACGACATACCCGATATTCTTCCTGATGAGGTAGAACATGCATTGAAGAAAATGAAGAATCGGAAAGCCCCGGGGGAAGATGAAGTTACTGTAGAGTTGTTAAAGTTGGGAGGAAGAGACATAACACAAAAACTGGCAAGGCTCTTCACAAAGTGCATTAGAAAAGGTGCGATGCCTAAGCAGTGGAATAATGCAATCATAGTTTTGCTGCATAAGAAAGGAGATAAATCAGAAATTGGAAATTATAGACCAATTAGCTTGTTATCCCATATCTACAAGTTGTTCATAAGGGTCATTACTAACAGATTAGAAAGAATACTTGATGAGAATCAACCGAAAGAGCAAGCTGGCTTTAGGACAGGATTCTCAACTATGGATCACCTTCACGTAATATCACAGCTAATGGAGAAAGCAAATGAATATAAAACACCATTATGCCTGGCATTTGTGGATTATGAAAAGGCATTTGACTCCATACAGCATAAGGCAATGTTTCGGGCACTGGAAAGACAAGGCATAGATACTCCATATATTATGATTTTGAAGAAAATATATGAGAGTGCTACATCCTTTATTAGACTAGACAAAGACAGTAGCAAATTTAAAATCGAGAAAGGAGTTCGACAAGGAGACACTATCTCCGAAGCTGTTTACTGCTGCCCTTGAGGAAGCTTTCAGAAGATTAGACTGGTCGCAGAAAGGAGTCAATGTGAACGGAGAGTACCTAAACCATTTACGATTTGCAGATGACATTGTGGTCATAAGCCACGATCCCAAAGAATTAGAGGAAAATCTTAATCAGTTATGCACAGTTAGTAAGGATTTTGGACTAAAGATGAATATGGCTAAAACAAAGGTAATGATGAACAAGTATGCCACAGAAAGGGAAATAATGATTGAAGGAGCAATAATTGAAAAGGTGGAGTCATATACTTATCTGGGACAAGTTATTAGCTGTAATAATGATAAATGGCTGGAAGTCAAGAGAAGAATAAATTTTGGATGGATAGCATTCAGGAAATATAGTCACATACTGAAGAGCAATATCCCAGTTTGTCTGAAACGTAAAATAATGAATCAATGTATACTCCCCACCATGACTTATGGAAGTGAAACTTGGGCACTCACCAAAAGAATGGAAGAGAAGCTGAGAACTACACAGCAAAGAATGGAACGAATTATATTGGGAATCAGACTGTTAGATAAGAAGAGAAACACATGGATTAGGCAGCAAACTCAAGTAAAGGACATTCTTATCAAAACTAAAGAACTAAAATGGTCTTGGGCAGGACACATAGCTCGAAGACATGATGACAGATGGACTAAGAAAATAACAGAATGGTACCCAAGAGGAGCTAGAAGAAAACCTGGAAGACAAAGGCGGAGATGGATAGATGAAATTCATGAGTTTTTGAGTAGTAAATGGATGGCCAGTGCTCAAAACAGAAGGAACTGGAAAGTTGCTGGAGAGGCCTTCATCCTGCAGTGGATTGAAAATGGCTGATGATGATGATCCTCCCATTGCCTCTGTAACATGCTGGTGTAGCAAACAGTCATTCAGTAAATTCACTAAAGCCTTCCTTCTGTTGTAAGTGACAACCCCACAAGTTAAAATCCTCCATTGTAAGACAGTCTGATTTATTGGCTCACTGTGTGTACAGTTGTTCATTATATTCATCACAGTCGTTAGACCAGTAACACACTCCTACTCTCATTTTTGTTTTCCTAGTGCTTATGTTACACCAAACTGGCTCAACACTACACTAGCCATGCATGTCAACTGGATGCATGGCCTTTGATTTTATATACAGTCAAACTTGGTTATAACGAGCACAGAAATAACTGAAGTGTGTAATGTGCAAAAAGCCAATGATTTTAATTTACGCATATTTCCATACAATTTTGCTCACTGTTATAACGAGTGTACTACATGAATATACCCGTACAAATTTTGGTAACTATGCAAACATTCTTAATTGGTCTGGTAGTCAAAAAAAACCAATTCTTGGAATAGACAAAAATGAAAAGGGCGACTTTGTTTTTATGACCACCCACATTGGATTAGTGGCCAATTTTATGACCTTGCCCTTTTGGGGAAGGGGGCTATACAATAGTGCATTGGCATTCCACTTGTCGCATTACCCTATTTACAGATTGTCTTGTATTCACTGAACCATAAATTTATTTCGGGACTTCTAAGAACTTTGTGTGCAGATCACTTTACTGCCAGTTTAAAGTAAAATCAGTTAGAAACAAACACTTTCTTTTGGAAACATGTCTACTAACAAACTCGTGTCCACTCGGCTACGGTGCCTCTGTAGCCGAGTGGTCAGGAGCGGGAGTGCAGTAGCACACGCTCTTTGAGTAGACCGGGGTTCAATCCCCTGACTGCTGAATACGGTCGATCTGCCAACCTGCAATGGACCAGTGTGGCAGATTATGGTCCATTTCCCTCAGTATGAATTGTTGAGGAGGCTTCCATCCTGCAGTGGGTTGATAATGGCTGCACTTTACTTTTACTTTACTACTAACAAAAGAAAGTTTCTCTCGATTTTCAAAAAAGTCAAAATTATTCGTGAGGTAGAACGTGGTGCAAAAAATGCTGAAGTGTGTACAAAGTTTTCTTTGTGTCCTCTTCAACAGTATCAACATTGTGGAAGAATAAACATTTTTACATATCGGCGGCACTAGAAAGAAACATAACTTGGGGAAAAAAAAAAATTAGAAAGTGTGAGGTTACAAACATCGATGAAGCATTGCTTCAATGGTTCACTACCTAGAAGTCATAAGAACAGGACCCCTTTACTTCCTCTCTGAAGGAGTAACCGTCACCTTCTTAAACTTTACAACGAACCCAGCAAACAACTAGAAAGCAGAAAAAAAACCCAGCTACAGGCCCATCTGCTGCAGGTGTGGCAAGATAGATGGACTGAAACAACTAAAAGGGAAATTACCCGTAAGTTCCTTCCACAGTTGAAAAGAATTTATCCTAAGCCACCCATGTGATTCTTTCTGGGGCTATATACAGTGTATCTACTGACAGGGCATGGCCCCTTCAATGCAAAACTCTCCAATTTCGGTCTCACCTAGGATCGACACTGTTTAAGCAGCGGGATTGAGGACTGGAACCACCTCATGTTTGAATGCCCGGAATATGAGGACCTCAGAGGTGTGTTGATCACATGGATAAGGTACCTTCTGATGAGACAAGAGTCTCATCTCCTGGACACAGAGGAGGAATATAGAGCCCTAACCAAGTTTGCCAAAGAACTTTTTGCAAGGAGGAGAACCTTAACTGCCGTCTATCAGCTGAGAGATAACTAGCCTTGCAACCACAAACAAATGCCACTAAGATAAAAAAAAAAAAAAAAAAAAAAAAATCAGTACAGGACTGATCAAGACGAATAACCCTGACAGAAACTGACATCTCAACCCAGCCCCTGTCCCAGGAGTGACATCACCAGAATTGACAACCACCTGAAACTGGATTGGCACTATATGCCACTGTCTTGACAAGGGAAGCAACTACAACTTTTGGACAGGACCCAGTCCCAAGTATGACAACACACGCCGGACTGGCAATACACCGCCATTATGAGAAACACCAGATGAGACGAGGAGAGGATTGCAATTCCCAGACGGGACTCAGTCCCAAGTAAGAAAACACACCTGAACCAAGGATGACAGAGGCAGTTTGCTGCCACATGCTGTATTGGTGATCAAACCGGGTGCCTTGGCCCCTCCCCTAACAGGGAGGGATACAGTTTCTGTCATTTTTTGTTTTTTCCCATATTTTTTTTTTTTTTTTTTTTACATAGGCCCTTGCTACTGAAATCTAGGTGACAAGACCTGCCAGAGTACTTATAAAATCTACTGTATACTTGACCTGCCTCTCCGTGGTGAAGTGTGGTAATGACAGGTCCCAATAGGGGCCCAATGGCTAAATGGTCAGAACATAACACTACACATTTACCAATACCCATACACTTTTAAATCTCTAGCCTACACAGAGTTCTGTGCTTCACAGAGTACACAAAGTGGAGCGGCGCCTCTGTAGCCAGGTTGGCAGGAGCAGCAGTGCGTAGCACACACTTTTTGATTAGACCGGGGTTCGAGCCCATGACTACCAAATACGGAGGATGCGGAAAGGTCAGGGAATGATCACCACATATCCCAGGAGCAATATGGCCTTAGTTGCTAATGCAACTAATGCAATTTTCAAATTACACTTGGGTTGTATGAGCTATGCTCACATAATCCATAACTTAATGTTTGTTTGTTGTTGTTTAGAATGAGTACTCTAGATAATGATATGAAAAAAAATTAATTTCAAGTTTGTTAAGAGTTTGCTTTTGCTAAACAGTTATACCCTAGATATAATAATAACTGAGTGTAACCTAAATTTGGAATGCAGCAGTTAAATGAGGAGAATGTCATTCTTAATATGATGTCCTGCTACAAGAAACTGCATCATTAAAAAAATTACAGACAAGGCAATCAACTTTTAATACATTCTTCAAGAATGACAATAAATAATTTTAAATAATCTATAATAAATTTTAAAATCAGTTCATAATTTGTTGTTTTGTACATGGTTATTATGCAATTGTAAATAAATTACAGTTTTAGTAACACATCTCTATAAGCACCATACAAAAATGACTTAATTTTATGCTAATTCAGTTTAAGCTCTAATTTTAAACAACACATCCTCAGTGTAAATTGGAGGCTTATCGTATTTTATTTTGTTTTAAATATAAACATTTTGGGAAAGGCAAAAAAGAGGTTATGAAAACTAAGCAATTTTTCCATTATATGCTGGGTCAGCTGCATTCCAATACTTCCAGAATACTGAGGTGAACAAAGAACATGGGTGTTCAGACCCATGTGGGGGACAAAAACATTGTAAAGGTAGCAATTACTAAACTGTTTATTAATAAAAATTCCAAATAAATTCTGCTAGCTGTCCATTTTGCAAATTTGTCTAATGTCTTAATTTGATAAAATGTTTAATTTTATGTTGTGAAGTGGTTGCTAGTGACCAATATAGGGTGTCTCAAAAATATTGGTACAAACGTTTTGGGGAGGTAGGTAACATCTAAAGAAGAAATGTGAATCGCATAGCAGCCCATAACCGGAAACGTCATGGGAAAGTAGTAGCAGAGGCACAAGAAGCAGAAATGACACAAGTCAATAATTAGTGGCAAACATTTATTTGACATAATATTAACAATGGAGTACGAGATGGATGCATTTCATGATGTTACGAAGGTTCCACCATGAGACGCGATGCATGCATGACACTGACGCAGCATGGATTAGCGGACACGGTCGAACACACCTGGAGTTTCTTTGACAGTAGCAGCAGCACAGACGAGACTCGCCACGAGATCCATTTCCGTCTCCACAGGCGATTCATACACGATAGATTTGAGGGCCCCCCCCACAGAAAGAAATCAAGGCTCGATAAATCAGGTGAGCTTGGGGTCAGGCAACGGGTCCACCACGGCCAATCCATCGATGCCCAAAACGTCTGTTCAAATGGTCACGAACACACCTTCCATAATGGGCAGGCGCCCTGTCATGTTGAAACCAAATGTTGCGTCTCACCTTTGCTGGAACATCGTCAAGTAACCCTAGTACAACTTGTTCAAGAAAGATCTGATATTTAGCGGAGTTCATGCAGGATGATAACAGGTGTGGGCCGACTAAGCAGTCACCGACCATACCTGCCCACACATTTATTGCAAAGCGATGTTGTGCCGCCTGGGGCCGCACACCGTGTGGGCCCTCTGCTAATCCATACACCAGGTGCATGTCTGCCAGCTCACAGTTCGTATATCGATGCACATGCCCTTCGTGTGGCGACTACTGCTTGAATGAGTAAACCAGAAATTTTCTCTCTCGCAAACTGGTGAACAGCGCCGTGTACCGACTTACAGTGACGTTTCCGGTTATGGGTTCCTATGCGATTCACATTCCTTTAGATGTTACCTACCTCCCCTAAACGTTTGTACCAATATTTTTGAGACACCCTGTATAACCAGATTCAAATAAATGCATCTGGTTATATTGCATGGTGAAGGTGTCCTTTACTCGGGATTTCTTTGCATTATGAAAGAACCCCCCCCCCCCTTCTGCTTACTGAATACACCTCTAATACTAAAAATAATAAAATTGTTTTTAAGGTGTCATTATAATGAAGTGAAAGATAGTGGTAAATTTCAAGTGTCTGTTATGAAGAATTATCATTAAGCTATGTATAACTATACTTTCAGTAATAATGTTATTATAATAGCCAAGAAATTATTAAATAATTAATATTAGTATTAGTAGTAGCAAGTGATACAAGAAAGCAAGCTTACACAGCATCAGCCAAAAATAAATAAACAAAAAATGACCATTCCCTCCAATATTTTGTCTAGTTCTTCCTTGAATTTACTTAAGCTATCCACTTCCACAACAACAGATGGAAGTTTGTTCCAGCAATCAACTTTTGCACATCTATTTTTGCAACTGTCCTTCCTCAATTTGAATTTATGCCCCCTAATGTGCATAATCTGAGCAAGAGGAAGAATCCCATCAGCATTGAGCTTACTCAATCCATTCAAAGCCTTAAACAACTCAATCGATCACTTCACGGGTGCCTAGTCTCCAGATGCTGCATATTGTGGAACTGAAGCCTTTCTTTATAAGAGCACCCTTTCCCCCCCCCCTCACCAATCTCATTGCTCTTCTCTGTACCCATTCCAGCAGCTCGACATCCTTCCTAAAATGAGGACTCCAAACTTGTATGCAGTACTCAAGATGTGGCCTGACCATTGTCTTATTCCTGCTAGCAAAATTCAAATTCCTCTATATCAGTGACAAAAACCCCTGAACTGGCCTGGCAGCCTAGGACTGCATTGCTCATAGAACTTCATATTTTACTGCCCAGTTACCCCCCCCCCCTCAGGTCTTTTTTATTTTCCACTACCTTGATGTAGAACCACACAGTTGGTACCCTGGGGTTACTATTACTCATATGCAGTACTTTGCATATGCCGATGTTAAGGCGCCTCCGTAACCAGGTGGGAAGGAGCAGCAGTGCATAGCACACGCTTCTTGATTAGACCGGGGTTCGAGCCCGTCACCACCAAATATGGAGGAAGCGGAAAGGTCAGGGAATGACCACTGCATATCCCAGAGCAATATGGCCTTAGTTGCTAATACTCTTAAAAACCAAAATAACAACAACAACAGCCAATGTTAAACTTCAACTGCCATTTCTCTGCCCATCTGCCTAATTTTTCTAGATCCTGTTAAACTAGCATACCACCACCATGCCAACTTTTGTATCTTTTATATTATCTGCAGACTTGACCATTAAGCCTGATATGCCTTCATCAATATCATTAATGAATACAGAAAACAACAATGGACACAGCACCGACTGCACTAATAACATTAGTTCACCGAGAGCAGTGTCCATTGATAACCACTCTGTCGTTATTTATCTAAAAAGATTTAAATATTTAGCTTCAGTTTGTGTAATTCAGTATAAAATTTTTATCTTACTTATAACTTTACTAAAACCATGTTTTTGTGTAGTTTTCAAGACTGGTAGGAAAGAATAACAATAATTAGTTCTTTATTTCAGGTGTTTATCAGCTTTGCCAAGATGCAGGCAGATGTCTGTGAAGAATTACCCACTGATATATTACCTCAGCAGGTTTTGAGGAAAAACAGGTTGGGAAGTAGAAGAAACAAAGGTAAACTATCAGTCCTCTTGGCTTTGAAAATAAAATTTTGGTGTGGAAAAATATTTTTCCATATCAAATGCACATTTTTTGTTCACTGATGAAACTGCATGTTTTTTAGTATTGAAATTGTTTTTTAACTGATGAGTTGTGCCCTTTGCTTTAATATGTAATAAAAATTTATAAATTTCTGATAAACCAGTATTTAAATTTCTGATAAACCAGTATTTAAATTTCTGATAAACCAGTATTAAACTAGAATTTAAACCAGTAGAGAATCTATTGCATCCATTTCTCTCCCTAAGAGAAAATGACCATGTACAGTTCCAGATGGTTAGCTTTAGGCAGGCCCAAGAGGTTCACTGCACTCCTGGTGTCTTGAGATAAAATAGATATTTCCCGAGCATTGTTTTAATTTTATATAATGCAAAAAAAGGCAGTATTATCGAATCAGTTATTATTAATCTTTATAATTTAATTTAAAATATTAACAGTGATTGTCTTCAAGGCCAGTAATCTCACTGTAGTCCTATTACCTTAAACCACAGTGGGTGGGAGAAGAGTAGAGGAAGAGTAGAGTTCATAGCTCAGAGCACCTTAACTGGCCCATATAATTTTATAATACAGATTTTCAGTTTTTGAATTTATAATACTCTTTGAATGCAGAGAGAAATGGTGGGAGGGGACATTAATTAGCCATCAAAACCATAGTTGGCAGTGAGCTACTTAAGAAATTGGTAAATTTCTAGTAACCTGGTAAATTTCTAGCTAAGCTTTGATAATTTTAAGATAATATATAATTTTTTTTCCCTAGAGAAAAATTTCTATGACTATAGTAAATAATAACAACGTTTGGGATAAATAGTACATAATGAATAACTAATTAATAATAAATAATACACTGAATATTATTATGGGGGACATCAATGCTAAGGTTGGAAAAAGACAAAACAGTGCAGAAAGGGGAACTATAGGAAATTTTGGAATTGGTGAAAGAAATGAAAGAGGTGAAAGACTTGTGGAATTTGCAGAATCTCAAGGACTGTCAGTAATGAACACTTTTTTCAAGGAAAGGGTGAATAGAAAGTGGACATGGAAGAGTCCAAATGGATTAACTACTAATGAAATCGACTTCATCCTCACTAACAGAAGATATATTGTGAATGATGTTACCGTCCTGAATAAGGTAAATGTTGGAAGTGATCACAGAATGGTAAGATGTACACTTGATATAGATGTAGGAAAGGAAAAAACTGACTTGAGTAAATAATACAAAGGTCTTTGAGATAACAAAAGAGGAGAAAAAGCAGTATGTACTGGAACTTAAGAACAAGTTTGAGCTTCTGCAGACTGCTCAGGACCAAGATATCGACGAGGAATATTACAACTTCCTGAAAGTGATAAAGCCCAAGAAACCTATAGGAGAAAAAGAAATCCAAAGAAGAAAAAATTAGTCAAGAAACACTTGTCGTGATGAACCGAAGACGACAAATGAAGAGCAAGAAAAACACTGACAGGGAGAAAATTGAGTATACTGAGTTATGCAAAGCCATTAGAAAGAGACTCAGAGAGGATATAAAAAATTTAACACAAAAGTAGAACAAGCATTAAGGGAAAACAAAAGATTTAAATCAGCAGCCATGAGCAGTAATAAAGAAAGACAAATGATACTGAAACTGAAGAATAGCGATGGTGTACTTATAAACAGCAGAGAAGGCATAATTCAAATAGCAGAAGACTACTATAGAGAATTATACAAGGAGCAGGGGAATGATGCCAGCAGTGGGGAAGATGGATTGCAAAGTAGCAACACATACGACATACCCAATATTCTTCTGGATGAAGTAGAACAGGCATTTGAAGAAAATGAAGAATCAGAAAGCCCCGGGGAAGATGAAGTTACGGTAGAGTTGTTAAAATTGGGAGGAAGAGACATAACACAAAAACTGGCAAGGCTCTTCACAAAGTGCATTAGAAAAGGTGTGACGCCTAAAGGTGTGGAATAATGCAATCATAGTTTTGCTGCATAAGAAAGGAGATAAATCAGAAATTGGAAATTATAGACCAATTAGCTTGTTATCCCACATCTACAAGTTGTTCACAAGGATCATTACTAACAGATTAGAAAGAATACTTGATGAGAATCAACCGAAAGAGCAAGCTGGCTTTAGGACAGAATTCTCAACTATGGATCACCTTCACGTAATATCACAGCTAATGGAGAAAGCAAATGAATATAAAACACCATTATGCCTGGCATTTGTGGATTATGAAAAGGCATTTGACTCCATACGGCAATGTTTCGGGCACTGGAAAGACAAGGCATAGATACCCCATATATTATGATTTTGAAAAAAATATATGAGAGTGCTACCTCCTTTATTAGACTAGACAAAGACAGTAGGAAATTTAAAATCTAACAATTTTAACACAATCTTTTTTTTATGCAATAGTTGAAAAAGATTTGAATTGCGTGTTACGCTTACCGCGAGTCGTATGGTCAATAAACAAACGTTTGCCTGCTGCCCGCCTCGGTGTGTTCCATCAACCATCGGAAGAAGACGTGTTTGTCTCTTGCTAATAAAGTCAATGCAGACTTGCATTTAAAAATTCAAATTTTTAAATGAGCCAGATGAAAATGTTACCGCGAAGGAGATAACGGTAAAAGAATTAGATGAAATCTTTCGTATTGCATAGAACCTCAAACAAAAGGTTTCATGTTCTCTGCGATATTTATTTTGCCAGGGCCCAGAGAAGATTGTTGTCAGCTATCGGAAATTGATTGATGAAAAGAGAAAGTCAACACTCTTCAAATATTTCCGCAACAGTAATTTCTTCATTGTGTATTTTATGTCAGAGGTTCCCAAAGTTTTAGCATTAGCATAGGCACATGATGCAAGAAAGCAAGCTTATATAGCATCAGCAAAAAAAAAAAAAAAAAAACCCTCGAACCATTCAAAGCTTTATATACACCTCAATCAGATCACCTTGCTGACACCTAGTCTCCAGATGCTGCAATTTGCAGAACTTAACCTTTCTTGGTAAGAGCAACTCTGTTCCCCCCAACAATCTTGTTGCCCTTTTGTTTACTCACTCCAGCAGCTCGACATCCTCCCTAAAATGAGGCTTCCAGACTTGTATGCAATACCCAAGGTGTTGCCTGACCATTGCATTACACAAAGGGATAATCATCTCCTTATCCCTGCTAGCAAAATTCCTGTATATCATTGACAAGACCCCCATGAGCTGCTCTGGCACAATTATCTGAGGCCTTTTTCATTCTCCAACTTCCCTGAGTGTAGTAGCATACAGTTGGTATGTTACTCTAGGGTTACTACTATCCATATGCAGTACTTTGCATTTAGCATTAGTTGAGGCATATGATGCAAGAAAGCAAGCTTATACAGCATCAGCCAAGGTTAAAAAAGAAACCTTCCCATTTCACCCATCTGGTCACTCCAAATGTTTATCTAGTTCAGCCTTAAATTTATTTAAGTTATCAGCTTCCACAACGACAAATAGAAATCTGTTCCAGCAATCAAATACCCACTGGCTAAAAGCAAACTTCCACACATCTATCGTACAACTGTCTTTCCTCAATGTGAATCTATGCCCCCTCAGGTTCTTGAACTGAGCAAGCAGAAGAATCCCATCAGCATTGTGCCTAATCAAACCATTCAAGGCCTTATACACCTCAATCAGATCACCCCACAGGTGCCTAGTCTCCAGATGCTGCAACTTGAGAAATGAGCACCCCTTTGTTCCTCTCACCAATCTTGTTGCCCTTCTCTGTACTCATTCTAGCAACTATATCCTTCCCAAAATGAGGCTCACAGACCGGTATTCAGTTCTCAAGGTGTGGCCTAACCACTGCCTTATACAAAGGGATAATCACCTCCTTGTCTGAACTATTACTGATGTCTTGTCTAGGTGATCCTGCATCACTTCTTTAACTTCAGAAAATTATTAACTTCCACAACAACAACAACAAATGGAAGTTTGTTACAGCAATCAACCACCTGCTGGCCAAAGGCAAATTTCTGCATATCTCTTCAAAAACTGTCTTTCCTCAATTTGAATTTATACCCCCCCCCCCCCAAGTGGTAATCTAAGCAAGAGGAAGAATCCCACCAGCACTGAACTTGCTCAAACCATTCAAAGCTTTATATATATACCTCAATCAGATCACCTTGTGATCTGATTGAGATCATTGTGACACCATTATTTTCCCCAGAACAGAAGTTAAACTATAGGTCTATAATTATTTGTGTCACTCTTTGAACCCTCTTTGTGACTTGGGGATACATAAGCACATTAGAGTCCATGGGGACCTCCCCTGAATCTAAGGATGCTCTCATAATTATAGCTAAGGGTTTGCTTACTTCCCTTGCTGCCACCTTCAATATAACTGGATAGATTCCATCTGCCCCAGGTGCCTTTTTTATGTTTAACTTCAACAATTTCTATTCCACTTTTCTCTCCGTTATTACAAAATCATTTAGCTTCCTGTTAGAGTTTAGTAAACTTCTGTCCTCCCCTTCCTTACAGAATTTCTCATGTGTGAATGTAGATGCAAAATACTCATTCAGTTTGTAAGCTATCTGAGCAGGATCATCAACAGTCGAACCATCAACATCAAGTGGACCAATTTCATTCATCCCCTATCTTCTAGTTTACATAAGTAAAAATTTTTTTTTTTTGTTTTTCTTTGCATTCTTGTAATCAGCCTTCGTTTGCCTAACCTTCTTTGTGACTTAATTACAGACTAGCTTATATCTGCCATAGTCTTCTAAGAAACTGAAGTTTAACATTTGTCAATGTTAAACTTCAGTTGCCTCCTCTCAGTCCACTTGCCGAATTTTTCTAGATCCTGTTGAAGTAACATAGTGTCATTACTCTCATTAATAACCCTGCCAACTTCATATCATCTGCGAACTTGGACATTAAGCCTGAAGAAAACAACAATGGGTCCAACACAGAACCCTGTTGGACTTCACTAATAACATTGGCCCACGAAGAGCAGTGTCCACTGATTACCACTCACTATCTTCTTCCATTCAATCATCCCTTTATCCATAGCAGTAACTTGCCCTTAAAACCATATCACTCCAATCTGTACAGCAGTTTTCATGTGCAGCACTATGAAAAACTCTCCTGAAATCCAAATACAGTCGGACCTCTCTTTAACGAACTTCCATATAGCGAACTTTTTTTGATTTCCCCTTGGTCATTACATTAAAAATAGTTTCTGAATAATGAAGAAAATTTCCATATAACAAACTGATTTCGAGAGACCTAGGTATGCACTGTTTGCGCCTCGGGCCTTCAGGCAAGAAAGCTGATGCTGTAGAAAGTACTAATTAATGCTAAAAGGATTAAGCATTAATCCCTTTAGCTTTTAATAGCTAAAGGCTTTAATTCCACGAATTAAGAGCTAATACATTTTACAATGTAATGGTGTCTGTAAAACCCTGCAGGAGGAAACTGGCCAACCACGTCGCGGGATAGAAAAAGATGGAAGTTTGGGAGAGGCCTTTGCCCAGCAGTAGATCAACAATGGCTAAAAAAGAAGTAAAACCTATACAATTTATACACTACTATGCTGAGAAGTCCAGCTGGTCAGCTGTCTACAGCCATTGGCTCTGGTCAACCTATTTTCTACCATAAGCATCCTATTAGAGAATTAGGAGAGAATGATTTTTCTTTATCTCAGAAATTTATATGTTGTTTCGAAGAAATGAGTCATCCACACTTTCATTAAATTTCACCTGTCTGTTTACACGGTAGCTACAAATGGTCCCTAATTTCAGCTTTTAAAAAAGTGTGAAAAAGCAGAAGTGCTTAATAGTGTAGATTGCGGCATTAAAAAAAAGAAATCACTTTAAAATTTGATGTCCCTGCCAGTAGTGTCAACCATTCTGAAAAATCCTATTTCAATTCTCAAACTGTTTGAGGAAACAAGACCCAGTCGGAAGTGTGCAAAATTAGGCCTTTGGGAAGATGTAAATGCAGTTTTTAATGCATGAAGTTGATTCAAGACCAAAACATGCCGATATCAGTGCTATTAATAAAACAAAAGGCTATGGAGTATGCATCTTTTCTTGGGCACAAGACATTCCAAGCCAGTTCTGGTTGGCTGGACAAATTTAAAGAGCATCATGGCTTACTCAAAAAAAGTTATTTCTGAGGAAATTGGAGTTGCAATCAAAGAAGACTGTACCCATTGGAAAGAATAAATTTTGAAAAAAATATGGAGGACTACGAGTCCAAGGACATATTCAATGTTAGCATTAGCATTAGCATTGGTAGAGGCATATGATGCAAGAAAGCAAGCTTATTCAGCATCAGCCAAAAAAAAAATAAATAAAAAATAAACACCACTCCCATTTCACCCCTCCGTTCGTTCGAAATACCTGTCCAGCTCAGCCTTAAATTTGTTTAGGCTAACTTCCACAAGTGATGGAAGTCTGTTCCACCAACCAACTACCCACTGGCTAAAGGCAAATTTCCGCACATCTATCCTATATCTGTCTTTCCTCAATTTGAATTTATGTCCTCTCAGGTGATTATTCTGAGCAAGAGGAAGAATCCCATCCGCATTGAGCATGCTCAAACCATTCAAGGCCTTATACACCTCTATCAGATCACCTCGCCGGTGCCTAGTCTCCAGACTCTGTAATTTGCAAAACTTAAGCCTTTCTTCATAAGAGCAACCCTTTGTTCCATTCACTAATCTTGTTGCCCTTCTCTGTACTCGTTCCAGCAGCTCTACAGGAGCCAGAGAATTTATTTCGCCAGGGCCCAGAGAAGATTGTTGTCAGCTATCGGAAATTGATTGATGAAAAGAGAAAGTCAACACTGTTCAAATATTTCTGCAACAGTAATTTTTTCATTGTGTATTTTATGTCAGAGGTTCCCAAAGTTTCTTGGTTCACGGTGCCTTTAATGTCTCAGTAATTTTTTCAAGGCGCACCCAGACCAAAAGAAATGCCTAACAGTTTCGTTTAGTAGTTAGGTCCAAACAACTTAATAAGAAATGCTGAAACTGTGAACTACCTCGAGCTAGTAGTTCGCACGGTGTCCGACAGATGTCGAGTATCGCTGTGTTTCCCTCGAAAATTTAAAATATTTCGCGGCACACAGTTTAAGAACCGCTGTTTTATGCAATAAACATTTAATTCCATAATTATTTTCATTATCTTTTACATTATATACAGTTAAAAAGTTATTTAAAAGGTATTTTTAAAATTCTTTATGGACATTCCAGAAGGTCAAGGACCAATTATAATTTTTCCTATTGGTTATGATATTCGATTAACGCGTTTCCGTTTTGCGCGATGCGCTCGCGGGACGAATTAATCGCGTTAATCGAGGCTCGCCTGTATTGCTGACCACAACTATTGCATTGGAAATAAAATTATTGAAAGAGCCTCTAATCACATGAACATGGCGCAGCCACTTGGAAGGGCTAAAGCACGCCGCCAACACATACAAAAAAAAATAATAATAATAAGAGTATACAATTGCACTGTCATGTGTTGACATTTATAAAAGTAACCCTTGGTACCATTAAAAAAAGAGCATATAAAACATAAGGTTTTATTTGAAGATTTTCTACTTTTAAAATTACATGCCTATTTTACTATCTCTGTATGGATTTGGTTTTTGACTACTTCTTAAATATACGGTCCCAATCTGGTCTCCCAATAATTTGACTAATATATATATGCATTGGAAGGTAAACAACAAAAGATAGTCTAATATGAAACACTTTCACTGTCCTCTTCCAACTGGCCAAAATTTCATAATCTTCTTTGGTAATCTTGCTGGATGCATCCTATCCAAATGATTAATCCATCATTTGGACAAGATGCATCCAGCAAGATTACCAATGAAGATTGTGAAATATTGGCCAGTTGGAAGAAGGGATCCAGGACATCCGAAGAAAAGATGGACTGGAACTGGCCATCTGGCCTAAATCCTTGAAATGATGATGATGACGACGACTAAAAATTATTAACCAAACAGTGAAAGTGTTTTATATTAATTAAGTGTTTTATAATTTTTATTTAAATAATTTAATTCTGATCTTGGTATTCAAGATTTTAGTATGCTCACTGAGAAGAAAAATGCAACACAATTACATGCAAACACTCAGTTGTAACAAAACTGTGCCTACTCTTGAAAGTTATTAGAGTTACATCTGTGAGGTCTATGTCTCTAAAGAGTAGTGAAGCATTTGTATAACTGGGGTTGCACATTTTAGTGACCTGGTTCACTTGTAAACAAGTCGTTTTTGATATATGAATATGCCTTAGTAGTTCAGTTTCTTTTCTTGTACAGTCTGTTACAACTAAGTGTTTGCATGCAGTGCCAGATTTACATATGGGCTGAGCAGGCTGCAGTCCAGGGCCTCATAATCTAGGGGGCCTCGGCCTCCTGCCAAAAAAAATTTTAAAAATTTACCATTAATTTTATTTCATTTGTAAGGATAAAAATCAGGGGCATACCTAGGCCAAAATAATGTGTAAGCACAAATCCAAAATTCAGGAACACATTGATGGGAGTGCCGAATGCACTCACCCTTGAATCCTTGATTTTACTATTTAGGCCCAGTTGCTTAATAACATTAAACACATGACGTATGAGTCTATGACTATATAACAATTAAGGCAGAAACACACTACTGTATTATCATGTCACGGAACTGTCGTCATGTCACTGTCTAGTGTAAACTGTGAAGTCGGTCAGAGAAGAAGCATCACTGTAACATAGGATAACCAGATTAAAAATTTGATCTCGGGATACTCACATTATATCCTTAAAAAAAATGGACAATTTTGATAACAAATATTTTATTTCTATATTTTGTTGATTTTTACAAGTCCATGGAATGCAAATTAGTCAAATTTTAATAAAACTAATCGAATTATAGCCTGTGCTTTAATTCAGAAAATTTTATTGCAAGAGTTATAAACACTAAAGGAAACTTTTATAAATATTAACATCAACAAATGTTTTACATAATTGTTTACAATACATATTCAATAAACCTGATTTATTTTATCAAAAAGAAAATATTTACCTAGCAATACTTTTCATTTGGGCAAATTTTCTTTAACAGTTTTTCATTTTTTAGTGCATATGTGTAAAATTCTTTGCATTACATATTGTGATTGGTTTTATCTTTTTCCATGCATTAAACATTAAGCTAAATACTCGCTCACTCATTGCACTTGAGTGAGGCAAAGCAAAAAAAAAATTAATAATTTTTTCTGTATTACGTACTTCGTATGCATTTAAAAATTTTATCCAAATTTCTGTGGTATTTTTGAGATCTTTTGTCTCAATATTTCTATGGAATGATTTCAACAGAACATGTTCTTCATAAAGCAAATCGATATTGATATTGGGAATTTTAATAAAAAAGAGTTTGTTGCCTGAGCCTTAAAACATTACAGTGAAATAAAAAAAAAAAGAAGTCAAGTAGAATGTAAAAGGTTACAAAGTAAACATAATATAAATATTCTATAACCCTCTTTGTAAATAGGATAGAATGTTGATTTTTGAGTCTTTAAGGGTGCATTTCAACGACTTTGTCAACAATTAATTATTTCTGACAGTTAGAATGGAGGCGTGTACTGCCAATCTGGTACGTGAAGCGTGTGGCTAATTGTATGAGGTTGAAGCCTGTGGTTGTGATGTATGTGGACGTGGCCAGCGCTTGTCAATGGACAGGATCATTGCATCGGTGATAGGGTGGACTTGACAACCACTGTTCCTGTTCACTGAGGTATTGGAGCATTTGATGTTTAACGATTCCAACCAGGCGCGGCACAGATAATGGCGGGACTTATCCACAATCACGACATCGCGGTGTGGGTCAATGTCGTGGTGGGTTGCCCAGACATACTCGGCAATAGCTGAGTGCTCCACATCCGCTAAGCGGATCGCTCTTTTGTGTTCGGAAAGGCATTTTTCGAGCCATCTCCCAGTTTCCCTGAAGTAGCAGCTAGTGCAGTCACGGCAAGAGATGCAGTAGACCAATCCACTTTGTAGTAGGGTGGGGACAGGTGTTTTCACTTTGGAGACTTTGGTCTCCAAAGTGAAAACACCTGTCCAACAAATTCGTCTGTTGGAAACCACACTGGAAACATGAAAAACTGGTGTAAAACGGTTAACAGTGCAATGCACATTTGATAAAAAAAAAAAAAAAGATTAATCTATTGTAATTGTTTTTAGGAAAAAAAAAAAAACAGCAGGTTCCTGGATTTGAACTTCTAATGAAATTTCAAGAAACTATTTCTATTTATAGCTGCGTTATAAACTTCAAAAACTTGTGCACAAAAGAAGAAGAAAAAAAAATTCTCTATGAATTGTGTATTGAAATGTGTATTATTCACAAAACTGCAATATTTTCGAATACAAAAAAAATACATCAACTAACAATGGTAATATCAAAGAATAATTTATTTCTGCCCCATATGTTGAACAGTGGCACAAACAACTTAAACACATTCTTTAAAGATACTGAATTTAAAATTGTAGCCAGACCAATACGGAAATTACACACTATACTGAACAATCACTCAGTCCTTTCCTCGTTTGCAACACAAATAAATGACCTAGTATACAACATTTCTTGAGGTGATTGTGACTCGGGGGTTCTACATGGTTTCCTCAGAATTTTCGTGTTAATCAACATGCAGTGTCAGAATTAGCCTTTCATGTCGTAAATGAAAAACATACTTTTTTATTTATTGAGCATTATAGCTCTGGTTCATACTATTAACAGCCTACGTATTTGTATGAAAGTTGCAAGTGAAAGATTAGTCCCATTACATTACGTGTAGCATTTACCGGTTTGCGTTATATGCAAAATAATGTTTTCTAATTTTTAAACAGAGCGAAACCTAATATATAATTAAGTATTGTTACCTAAATATTCATTGGAGGATATTCTTCGACTTATAAGAAATATAATGACATTAAAAACTCAAAACCAATTTAATATGGTTAAGTACCAAATATGTTAATGCTGACAGTGCCTTTCTCGTTCCCTTCCACCAAAGATAAGTGACAACTCGAAACGGGTAGTGTGGCAGGAATGCTGCCAACTGCTCTCATTTACGCATTAATGAGACATTACATCTGAATGTTGAATTTAACTTATCCCAATTATCTAATTAATTTTTAAAATATATGCATCTAAAAATGTTAGTAATGAATAAAATAAAATTTTGGGTTTCACTTACTGAATTAAAGGACATTTGGCATCCTTTCCTAGTTTATTAAAGGACAAGGACATATGAGTTGAAATAAAGGACTGTCCTTTGAAATAAAGTACACTTGGCAACCCTAGTTTTAACACCACTTTTCCCCGTTTCCAGTGTGGCTTCCAATGGATGAATTTCCTCGATTTTGTGTTAATAGATGCAATACACATTGAAGAAAGAAAGTACGATCTTTTCATTTTTCAAAAACAATTCTGCTTTTGGTCATGTTTTTTATGCCAAGAAACAGTTGCGTGCATTATTTTTATTTTATTTATATATTTTTTTCCTGTATCATGCTGATAATTACTCTGTACTTTGCGGCCTTACTGTGTGCTTTCATTGCTTTCACAATACAGTACTATTCAAAAAAGAAAGACACCAAAGTTATGTTTGAAATGAAAGGTTTTCAAAATTCGTTTCGGAAGAAGACGGAGATCGCACGTGATTCTCATTTGTTAACATCGACATTAGTTGCAGTGGATATTCTTCAGCAGTTTTCTGAATACTGTTTTCATCTTATTTAATAATAATAAGGTTCTTTATTAACTTAAATTATGTATGTTCGTGATTCTGTACACTGATAACCAGAGGAATCTACCAATAAATTGTCTCTGCAAGTGAACAAACTTGTATTTTGTTAACTAATGAAACAGTACTAAAAGAGAAGTATTATTTACAATAAATATAAGGTTCAGAACTGAGCTTTCTGATTCTTCTCATCATTACATAATTCGTCCCAGTTCGGAAACATTTATTTTCCAATTTCAATACAACACTTTGTCTTTATTTCTTTGTTGGAGTAGTCTTTAAATAACATATTGTACAAGGGAGGCCTCCTTTCCACCTCACAAATAAACTCCTCTGTGTGAAACATCATCTTCCCCAAAGTATAATAAACAAACCAATTAAAGCCAACCACCCCATGCACGGGGAGAATGTCTCCTCAGGCTATGCAAATGCCAAGGCGTACGCACTTGTAACACATCCGAAGGCATTGGTAGACATTTTACGCCAACTTACATTGTCGTTCGAAGCGCCCATCTAGTTTGCATGCTTTTACCCTCTGCTTCCTGTAAAACTGGGCATTGGAAGGCGATGCCACACTTCAAGCACTCATCTAGTATAGCTCTAAAGATGCTGTCATGATTTTGGCTAAGGGTTTGCTTACTTCCCTTGCTGCCTCCTTCATTATAACTGGATAGATTCCATCTACTCCAGGTGCCTTTTTTATGTTTAACTTCAACAATTTCTCCTCCACTTTGCTGTCAGTTATTACAAAATCACTTATCTCCCTGTTAGAGTTTAATAAACTTCTGGCATTCCCCTCCTGGAATAACTCCTCATGTGTATGCTATATACAAACTGAGATTATATTAAGAATCAGTACTTAAATTCATAAACTATTTAAAATATGAAATAGAGTTCAAAGCCTGTTTTTTTTAAAATAGTTTTGTTTTATACAACACTATTTTAAAAAAACAGGCACACTAATACATTTTATACAGCACATTAATAAGTAACATTATACTTCTCTTTTTAGAGAGGTGTTACTTATCATTGGTGCAATATCATGGTAGTCTTATAATTTAAGAATGATTGCCTTTTCTTAAACCTGTCTTTCTTTCTCTGTGCTATATAATAAAGATGCAAATCCTACCATAGCTATATTGAAAATATTAACATTTTAATGACTCTCATATACCATCCTGACTTCTTAAAAGTTACTTATTAATATATGTAAATTTATTCATTTTTTTATATACTATAAAATATATTTCCTTTGATGTAAAATAAAAACTGACATAAATTTTAAATGAGAATTGATACCATTATTATAATTTCAGGAGAGCTACCAAACAAGAATGGAATTCCTGAAATTGGAGATATTGAACTTTTGGTCCAACCTTCCCGTTCCCCAAGTAGTGACAAATCTCCTGTCCATGTATGACTAATACTCACAAATCAGCCTTTTCTTCCGTCATTCTTCATCATTAAAAGCTGTGGCTAGAGGCATTCAACTCAGGCCTAATCCAAATTGACATCCTTGAGTTGTCTGAAGATAAAGTACTCAAGGCAACTCGATGCAACCATGGGTTGTAGATTAAGTCTTTCAGAAAATGTTGTTGTATTGTCTGTTTTTTTAAACATGTCATGGAGTCATGATATTCTTCTGAGTTGTTGAATAATCCCATTTTGTTATTTATTCTATCTGTGATATAGACAGACAGTGTAAAATTATGTATATCTCTGTGTAAAGTCTTTAATACTCTACGGCTATTCAAACCAAGTGGTGAAAACTTTAGAGTTGTCCCCCCCCCCATATACTATGCAGACAGCAGTTATTGAATCTAAGAAAGTGTTTTATAGCTCTTGTAAATTTTTGTAGATTACCAGAATTCATTTGATACAGAGCTTTCATACTGTGTCAACAATTTAGCCTTTCTGAAATCACTTATTTTTATCTAAAGTTGGAAAAACTGTTTAAAATCTGAATTTGTAGTAAAACTTTAAGATGGCAAAATCACTGTGGGCATCTAAACTAAAGATGAACAGAATTTTTACATCCTACATCTGTGTATCTTTTTTTTTTTTTTTTTTTTTTTTTTTTTGTTTGTTTGCTTGCTTTGTTGCTCATGGGTGCATGGGTGAAGGAATGATTTTTAACTGAAATAACAAAAAATTGTATGTTTTATTTCAGGGAAAATTTCTACATTCCACATTTGTCATATCACAAGAAACTTGATAAACATTTTTTTTTTAAGTTATGTCTGCAGAATGCATATCGTAAATCAGTCATAACATTTGAATATTGAAATATTTCATCTCAATCCATTGTCTACAGTGGTCTTCAGTAATTTCCCAGTACTTCTTGTCTTCCATGTATAAATACAGTGAACAAATTTTTCTTGCTGTCTCCTCTTGCCAAATTGCATCATAGTTAGAAATATTTGGGGGGGAAAAGGTAAACAGAAATAATGTAATACACCGAATAACTGTGGTTTTGCCACAGTAATAATAAGGGATCAGAGTAAAACAATCATTTTCTCAACATGCCAAAACTTAGTGTTAGTCATTATTTGAAAAATAATTACATTTTTTGCCTCAACCAGTATTTTTTACTCATTGCTACTCCTTTCTTCTTGTGTACGTTTACTCACAGAATGATAGTATACTGTTGGTCATATTTGCCGATGTCATTTTGTATACAGTCTATATCATATAATTGTAACTGTAGTACCACAAAACCTGCCAAAGTACTGAATTTTGACACATTTATTTTGTCTATAAATATAATTCTACATGTGTTTGTTTGTGTACATATGTACATGTATGTGTGTCTGTCTGTCTGCCTGTCTGTCTGTTTGTGTACATATGTACATGTATGTGTGTCTGTCTGTCTGCCTGTCTGTCTGTTTGTGTGTATGTCTATCTGTCTCTGTTATTAATTAGACTACACTTGATTCCATCCTTAACGACTCATTTGTGAACAGAAGAGATTCGTATGTCACTTCTGCCACAAAATACGATGTCATGCTCGATGAGCTTTGCAGAAGAGTGAAGATTTGTGAATTATTTGAGTAAAATTAGTTTATAATTATATAAATGTTATTTATTTGTATAATTTAAAAAAATATATATGAAAAAAACATGCATTTAAATGAAAAAGCAAAATTTAATTTCAGTCCTGCTTTCATATGTTCTTTTCAAAATCGAAAGTATGTGCAAGTTGGAAATTTTGACATTTAAAAAATTAAACTGGAAATCTGAATATATAATATTAACTTAACTGTTGCATTAGCACACTATACACCACATCTCTTTATATAAATTAGTATTCAATTTATTGGCAAAAAAAAATGTTAGGACATATTTTTTGACAATAAACTTTTTGTGTATATGTTACAAAAAAAAAAAAAAAAAAAGTTTATTTTTGTCTGTAACATATGCAGAGATTTTTTGACTGTATATGTTACAGACACACTGACTCCATTAATGTAAGATCCAACCACGTACAAGACCTCAAGGAGAGGTCAGGCTCTCCTCATTTTTATTGTAATAACTTTCCTTTTTTTTTTTTTTTTTTTTTTTTTCCAGATGATAGGATTACAAATGAGATCTAGAAATGTTGCACTAATAATCTTAATTAATATGGAATTATTAATTAATAATTCTATAAGTTACTTAGATTAGGTTAATATAATAGTACTTAGGTTAGGATCTACATTAGTTGAAATGATATATCTGTATGTAACATATTTCCTGCCAATAAACTGAATACTAATTTTGCATTAACCTTTTCTCTTCCATTTCTCCATGCATTTTGCTTGTTATGCATTTAAGAAAAGTATAAAAAATGCACAAAATTTTATGGTTTAAATTTAAGTAATATTTATATCCACATTTAAGTAATATTTATTTAGATTATATATAACTAGTCTTTATCATGAAGTCAGATTATTCCCCCCCTTTTGTTCAACTACACTTCTTCATAGACAAATGAATAGTTTTAGTAACATCTTTCTTAACTCAGCAGTGGTGGCACCCCAAAATGTAAAAAAAAAAAAAAAAAAAAAAAAAAAACAGTGGCAGTTCTCCTGACAGGTGTCCAACTTTCTTTTTAATTTATGGAAAAATGTTTTGATTTTTTTTTTAATTGGCCAAAATTTTAAAAATGCCAATGGATTGCAATACTTATTGTATTTTTTACTTATTGTACTTTTTAAGTTTTAATAAAAAAAAAAAAAAAACAATCTATAAATCTTTTATTCAAAAAAAATACAAAATAAAAATAATAAAATTACAAAAATGCATTTTAGAGACATCAAACAAAAAACATGTCTCTTCAAGCACTTAACGGTCTTTTATGTGCTTGAAGACTAGACTGTTAAGTGCTTGAAATTTCAAATGTGCATGTGCGTATATTTCAGTTTATTATGTATATAAATATTTAAAAATTAAAAAAAAAAAAAAAACATATACAGGGTGCAGAGAAACTCTACCGGCAAACTTGAATAATTGATAGATGGTACCAAAAGAAACATTTTTTGTCACGTAAACATAGATCATAAATGAGTCATTATAGCAGCAGAAGCTATGAAAGGGTTGTAAAAATCAGAACATGTTCAGTAATTTAATGTCATTTAATGCATACAAATCATTTGCTGTTGCGCACAAAATAGAAAAAACAATTCATAAGAAGTGCTCGAACTGGTGACCGTGATGTTCAATGCATAACTCATACTGATGCATCATTGAATGTTGTAGGTGTTGGAAGTTAGCATTAGCATTAGTTCCTAGGATTGTCTTGTATCTCTGCACTTGCTGCAACAATCCATGCTGTAAGTTCCTCCACTGTGTCAACTGGCATTTCATACACAAATCTTCATGCATCCCCAAAAGAAAAAGTCCAAACAAGTCAGATCAGGTGACCTTGCTGGCCAGGCTACAGGTCCATCTTGACCAATCCATTGGCCTGGAAAGGTTGTATATAAGTGTGCATGTACACGTCTGTCAAAATGTGGTGCGCCATCATGTTGGAACCACATTTGTGCTCAGACAATCAGAGGAACTTCCTCCAACAACTCTGGATGTGTTTGCTCTAGAAAACGCAAAAAGAGTCACCCATCTAAACGTGCAGACAACATGTATGGTCCAACTAAAATGTTTCCCACAGTGCCAGCCCATACATTGACACTAAACCTGTGTTGGTAGCCATGTTCAACCATTGCATGGGGATTATTCTCTGCTCACACATGACTGTTGCAGCTGACTTAGAGGGATTGTTCAACAGCTGCCACATCACTGTTGCGGCTGTTGAATGATGAGGCATGTTTCACCCAATCTCCCTTGGGTGAAACATGCCTCATCAGTGTAAAGCATATTATCGGCAAAATCAGGCTGCCAGTTGGTTTCCTATAAAAACCAGTGGAAAAACTCGACTGGGCAAAGTCAGCAGGTTCTAGTGCATTCACTTTCTGGCATCAGAAAGGATGTAGGTCGGCTTCGTGCACTACATCCCACACCAAACGATGCTGCACACCCAATCGGTGTGCAATGGCCCTTGTGCTGGTAGAAGGAGTATTAATGAAGATCTGCAAAACCTGTTTCTCAAACCGGGGTGTCCTAACAGTGTGTCGACGTCCAGTATCATGCATATTCACGCCGAAAGAGCCACTATCCTGCAATCTTTAGTGTATCGTAGCAAATGTTGTGCTGAGGTAACCTTCTGTCTGGGAAGCGTTCCTGATAAATTCTGCAAGCCTCTCTTCCGTTTCCATTTGCTGCACCTTACATTAAATGGATATCCGCCATTTCTGCAATGGTGAAACGCTCCATGTCTACCTGTACTGATCATAATATGACATTACACATTTATGCTATTAGCGGCAGATACGCACCACTCTGAGGACCTCTCAACGCATGCATACGTTAATGTAGATGGTAGTCTTGCGTTCGAGCACTGTATTATGAATTGTTTTTTCTATTTTGCATGCAACAGCAAATGATTTGTGTGCATTAAATGACATTAAATTATTAAATGTGTTGTTCTGATTTTTACAACCCTTTAATAGCTTCTGCTGCTATAACAACTCATTTACGACCTATGTTTACTTGACAAAAAATGTTTCGTTTGGTACCCTCTATCACCTGTCCAAGTTTGTTGGTAGAGTTTCTCTGCACCCTGTATATATATTCTATTCTATACAATTACTTCTGTTTTCAAGTTTATTTCAAATTTGGTTTGCTTCACAGTGAGCAAAATTTGAAATTAGGCATGTTGCATCCTGCAGAGTAGTTATCAACCTTGAAAGAATATAAAGTTTCATTTTCTTGTTCTTTACTGTATGAATGAAGACAATAATTAATCTTTCCATAGCAACTAGGGTAGGACTATAAATATTCAGACTGTAGATGACCTTCTAGGGGAAGAGAAACAAGTAACTTAAACTGTAACCAAACACAGCATCAATGCTTGTCCAGTACCATTCCACCCTTCAAGTGGCGCCTCCGTAGCCAGGTGGGAAGGAGCAGCAGTGCGTAGCACACGCTTCTTGATTAGACCGGGGTTCGAGCCCGTCACCACCAAATACGGAGGATGCGGAAAGGTCAAGGGAATGACCACCGCATATCCCGGAGCAATATGGCCTTAGTTGCTAATGCTCCTAAAAACCAAACAAACAAACTCCACCCTTCAAGCAAAAAGCCACATTGTTGCAAAGATGGTGGCAAATTCTCTTGCACAATTTCTTTCTCTGTATGAAAACTGTAAAAGTAAAATCACTTCAGAAACTGTTGCAATAAGTCTGACTATATTTAAGAAGGTAGTAAAATTTTCAAATTTTTTATAAAAATAATCTGGGAATATTGTTTTCGAGGGTCACCTGTCAGGTGACGCTCCACCATTGCTGGGTTAAAAATCAAGAATTTCTATGTGCATTTCAATTAAAATATGTAAGAAATTATTGCTCACCAGAAAATATTAAATAATTCATTGGTTGACTTTTTGAAATATTTTAGGAAGTATCTTTGATAAGAAAAAAGTAAATAACAGAGTCTTAAAATATGGTTATAAAGTGCAAATTATTCTTTTAGATTATATTTTATTTTATCATTGGTTTTTTATTTTAGCATTGAAAAAATGCCAATTTGCATTTTACTTTACATAGTTTTGTATTAAATATACCAGTGCTCATTATTATAAAGTTTTTATTTATTGTTGGTCATGTGATAGTGTTTTACTAAATTTTTCATTTTATTAAAATCAAGAAGAGGTAGATGCATCGTTTTCTAAGATCACAGATCCATAATTTGTGATCTTAAAAATTTCCTTCTGTTATTATTTTTATGCTTATAATGTAATATTATTGTCCTTAAGTCCCTTAACTTTTTCTCTGTAGCAAATTTTTCATGTGCAGAGTAAAATTTCTAGTTTATAATAAATGTCTTTCATCATTTTTTGTCTTGCACACATCAGAAGTTAATATACAACTTTATATCAAATGTAAGAGATTTTTTTCTTTTGATTTGTTGCATAATATACCCATCAACATATCTATAATCATTTGAAACGCTTCAAAGTATATTTATCTAAATGACAGCTGTGTGATGGATACCTGATTGTACAGAAACAGAATGGCAATTTTAATGTTGTGAATAATAATTTGTGAATACACTGGAGGCTCAACTAGTATTTCATTCTCAGTGTGCACAATATAAAACCCTGTTTGTAAAAAAAAAAAAAAAAAAAAAAAAAAAAAACAATTGTATTAAAATGTAGCTGTTTCTATTAAATGTTAATTGCATTTCATTTTTCCAAAGAACAACAAAAGCAAAAGTTAACTCCAAGCTTGTATAACCTTTCATGTTACAAGCCTTAAACAGTATTTCTCATGCATGATATTCACAGTTATTTGGCTGTTTTCTCTGCTAATAACAGCATATAAAATTCCTCTGTTTCATCTTCATATACATGATATTGTACATAGAAAATAGCAAAATTCTCTCATTGTTATTTCTTATATCATAGAACATTAGTGTAAAAAATGAGCATAAAATCACCAAGAAGATCTAGCATACTAAGGGCAGTTCGCAAATTATGTAACACAAGCAGGTGAGACAGCCCAAAATGTTATAATGCATTATGGGAAGGGCAGGGTAAAATCACATGAATCTAGTGTAATAGATTTCATAAACATAAATAGTGAACAAAAAAACTCATCAGTTCTATTATGCTTATATGAAAAGAAATATAGATTACAAAGATTCACCTTCCTGTAATGTTTTTGAATTTAGCTAGTGTATATACCAGGTTAGTTTTTTTTATGTGTGATAAATAAAGCAGTTGTTCAACGTGATTATGATGAATATTAAACAGTAGCATTAGCAGTGGCAAATGATGAAAAAAGCAAACTTATACACATCAGCCAAAAAAAAAAAAAAAAAAACGGCACCTCCAATTTCACCTATTCATTTCCTCCAATAGTTTGTCTAGTTCTTCCTTGAACTTAGTTAAACTAGCAACTTTCACAACAAATGGAAATTTGTTCCAGCAATCAACTGCCTGCTGGTTAAGGCAAACTTCTCCATATCTATTCTGCAACCATCCTGCGTCAATTTGAATTTGTTCACCCTTAAGAATCCCATCAGCGTTGAGATTCCTGAATTCTTTCAAACACCTCAATCAGATCACCTCACAGGTGCCTAGTCTCCAGATGATGCAACTTGCAGCACTAAAACCTTTCTTGGTAAGAGCACCCCTTTGTTCTGCCCTTCCTCTGTACTTGATCCAGCAGCTCTGCATCCTTCCTAAAATGAGGCCTCCAGACCTGTATGCAGTACTCATGATGTGGCCTGACCATTGCCTTATACAAAGGGATTATAACCTAATTATCCCTTCTAGCAAAGTTTCTGTATATCATTGACAAAGCCCTGTGAGCTGTCCTGGCAGCGTGTCTGCATTGCTCAGAGAATTTCATGTCTGACTTCACAATAACTCCCAGGTCTTTTTCATTCTCCACTACCCTGAGTGTAGTACCACACAGTTGATAAGTCACTGTGGAATTACTGCTACCCTATGCAGTACCTTGGATTTGTCAATGTTATACTTCAATTGCTATTTATCAGCCCATTGATCCAATTTTCCTAGACCTTGCTACAGTAGCTCACCGTGACGACTGTCGTTAACCACTCTGCCAACCTTTGTATCATCTGAAAACTTAGACATTAAGCCTGATATAAATTCATTGATATCATTGATAAGTATTGAAAACAACAATGGGCCCAGCATTGAACCCTGGGGAACTCCATTAATTAGTCCATGAAGAGCAGTGCCGATTGATACCACTCTGTCTTCTTCCACTTAACCCTCCCTTTAGCCATAGCAGTAACTTGCCCTTAATGCCACACTGCTCCAATTCATACAGCAGTCTTTTATATGTGACGCCTCCGTAGTCAGGTGGGAAGGAGCAGCAGTGCGTAGCACACTCTTCTTGATTAGACCGGGGTTCGAGCCCGTCACCACCAAATATGGAGGATGCGGAAAGGTCAGGGAATGACCGCCACATATCCCGGAGCAATATGGCCTTAGTTGCTAATGCTCCTAAAATCCAAATAACAAACAAGCAGTCTTTTATATACAACAGTATCAAAAGATTTTCTGAAATCCAAGTATATGAAATCAAAATTATATTTTGCATCCAGTTCTTTTGTGTGGACATTGTAGTAAACAATCAAATTGGTCAAACAAGATTTACACTTAACAAATCCATGCTATATTCAAGTATAATTCCAGCCTTGTCTATATGATTCTGCATTACTTCTTTTACCAGTGATGCCATTATTGTCCTAAAACAGAAGTTAAATTAACAGGTCTGTAATTATATGTGTACGTGGGGACCTCCCTGAATCCAATGATGTACTCATAATTATGGCTAAGGGTTTGCTTACTTCCTTCACTGTCTCTCTTAATATAGCTGGATAGATCCCATCTACCCCAGGTTCCTTTCTTATGTTTAACTTCAACAATTTCACTTCCACTTTCCTTTCAGTTATTACAAAATCATTTAGCTCCCTGTTGGAGCTTGATAAACATCTGACATCCCCTTCCCCAAGGAATTCCTCATGTGCAAACGTAGATGCAAAATACTTATTCAGTTTGTCAGCAACCTGAGGAGGTTCATCAACAGTCAAACTGTTCATATTGAGTGGAACAATTTGATTCACTCCTTCCTTCTAGTGTTTACTGTTTTTCTTTGCATTCTTTGCCAAAGATTTCTCGTAATTTGCCTGACCTTCTTTGTGACTTGATTACAGACTAGTTTATATCACCCGATATATATGCATCCCAGTTAAAATTGCTTATTATAAGACATTGTGATTTACTGGCCCACTCTATTTCTCTGTAAAGCTGTTCACTGTACTAAGTTATTTGGCTTATAACACACTCCTACTCTCATTTTTGCTGATATTCTAGTCTCTGATATTCCAACATTATCTGCATTTGATGTCTTTACCAACACCTCAAATTCATCAAATTTATTTAAGATACTCCTATCATTGATGTACATGCACTTGTTCTTACTCTTAGTAACCCTAACACAGCACATGTATTTACTTGATTCGTGATGACTCCCAGCAGTTCTTGAAATCACCAGCACCTTAATTTCAGGGCTGCTACTCATTCCAATAGAAGCAGTGCAAGGATCACTTTCACCTCTGCCTGCAGCTATTGTTCATCTATTAGTCTCTGTATCCCTCCCAAGCTAACAGTTTTCTGATCACTTACCACTGCATCAACAAATATTCTTGCACCCTTTCTATTTGGTCCTTGAGGTTGTCACAGACATTCTCTCAGATATGCCAGACAAGCTGTACTTGCTACCTGGGAGTCTAAAATGCTGATGGAACTGATATTGAAGTGACACTCAAGTCAAGTGGACCCAATTTCAGCAAAGTCTGGACGGTCTGTGGCAGCCAAATCCTCTGCTTGCACCTTCACGATGGTGGGACTTTTAGTAATCATGGTCATAACCCCAGTGCACAAGCACACTGTGGCGACCACCCAGGTGTGAAACAACGTAAGTAGGGGTCGAGGTGTGGTGGCATTCCTCCATGTGGCACCCACACCACATGGAGGAATGCCACCCCTCTGTGTTACCAGACAATACTAGGTAGTAGATGACTCTCATCAACTGATGCAATACCACCACTTTGCTTATTGGAGGCCTGAAGTGGTGGAACCTATGTTTAGTCTGCAGAGCTAAGTTCCGGTGAACCCTTCCCCATCTCTTCCATCATGCAGTATGACTGATGTCTTTTGAGATTATGATGGATTATGATTTGAGATTATGATTATCATGGCAAGATCCAAACTTCCTTACATTTCAAGGGTACAGCTCTAAAACGGTGTTCGCAGGCCACCCTAGTTAGTACACCAGACCAAACCTATTGGTAACTCTCTAGGAGGCTTCCTTATCAGCTAGTGTATAATCTTGCTACCTCTACTCTGCCAGATTGTGACTGGAGGGAGTCCGAGTAGTGTGTATGTGGGGGGGGGGGGGCATTGTCGAGGCCACGTTACATCAAGGATCTAGGTATATTCTTACCATGTGTACACCATATCCAAACATTTCACTTCATACAGCATTTCTCCCACACACATACACACACTTTTTCTTACTATTGAATACACCATGAATTCTCAAACTAATAGAGCAAGATTATCTGCAAATAGATCTAAACCTCCCAAAACTTCCTAGTTCATTTCACAGATATATGTGGTCTCGGTTCTAATCTCAACAATGTTCATTTCCACTTGCAGTGTGCCAATCCTCATGTATTTTTTCTGACAGAATCTCAGTTATCGGTTGATTCAACCACTGCTCATCTCAGTTGCCCAAATTATTCACTGTATGATTCCTTTTGCCTCAAAGGTGGTACTTGTGCATATGTCCATTCCGATATTCCCTGTCAAAGACTTGGTAATTTGGAATCTCCTCTTTTCGATCATCTCTGGCTTAAAATCTCTCTACCTCATTGTGTCAAATTCATCTGTTGTCTCTACTGTTCTCCCAACTCCACTAATCACCTGTAGCACTTTGACTTCCTCTCTTTGCAACTTGACTTTCTCTAGTCCAACTTTCCCAACAGTGAGTTAATTTTCCTTGGTGACTTTAATCTTCACAACTCCAGCTGGCTTCCGTTTTCTAGTCACACCGACCCAGCTGGTCGAGATGCTGAGACTTTTGCAATTACTCATGACCTTGCACAGATTGTTCATTTACCTACTAGAATACCGGACAATCCTAACAATATAGCCAACACGCTTGAACTTTTACTCACAAACAACCCTTCTAAGTACACGGTCAAATTGAGTGGTCCTTTAAGCACCTCAGATCACAACTTGGTGATTGTCTCTTCTCCAATGGAGCCTCTGTCTCATGGCTATTCCCACCCTCCTGTTTTTTGGCATTACAAGAATGCAAAATGGGATGACCTGCGAGATTTCTTTTCCTTGGTTGGATTACTGTTTCAAAACTTCTGATGTCAACGTTTGCTCAGATCATGTCAGTGAAATTATTCTTGTAGGAATGGAATCCTTTATTCCACCTCCAATTTAAAATCTCATCCTTTATCTAAACCTTTTTTTTTCCCTATAAATGTGCTAAGGCTGTTCAAGAGAAGAATGTAGCATATCGTATTTGGCTTGTTTCCAATTCTTCAGTTTCATTTTCTGCCTACACCAAATCATACAACAATTGTAAAGCAGTTATTAATCAGTCTAAACTAGATTTTAAACAGACTAAGAGTAGAAAATTTGCTTCTTGCCCTAATGGTAGCCGAGCATTTTGATCTCTTGCCAAAGCTATTGGCCGCAACTTTTGCCCATCTCTGCTCCCACCTCTATCAAAACCAGATGGTTCTATTGTCACTTCAGCCAAGGATAAAGCTGACCTGCTAGCATCCCATTTTTCTTCAAACTCATGTATTAATGATCTTGGTAAAACACCTCCCACCATTCCCAACATGCTCCATTCAATGCCTCCTTTGGTCATCCGTCAAAAGTATATTGGAAGGATTTTGACAAATCTCGATGCTAAGAAAGCTCCAGGTCCTGATGGTATTTCTCCATTTGTTCTCAAAACCTGTGCTCCTGAACTTACTTCTGTTCTTTGCCACCTTTTTTTCACTTTTTTATTCCAAAGGTGTTTTTCCTTCTGCTTGGAAACTTACTCATATCCAGCCAGTTCCTAAAAAGGGTGGCAAATCCCTCCCATCCAATTATCATTTCATTGCAATTATTTCTACTCTTTCTAAAGTAATGGAGAAATCAATTAAGTGCCAATTCTTAAACTGATGTGAAAAATTTAAGGACCAGTCAGATTTTCACCTGTAGCTTCTCATAGGAGTGGCCTAGATATGGGAAAAGCGTACCAAAGGGACCTCGTGAGGTACAGAAATGATGAAGGAAACAACATCGACACAACAATAGAAACAAAACGGTACAGAGGGACTTTATTCAAAAATGGCAACACAGCACTGGCTGCCATGATACAGATGCATCACTGCCAAAGATGGAACAAATGGAAGATGTGGCCTCAGTAGGAGATATGGCCACCCATAATGTCAATGCAGGCTTTGCATCGTCTGTCCATACTTAGAACAATGTTGTTGATACGTTCTTGCGATAACATTGTCCATTCCTCTGTCAGTGCCATCTCCAGCTGGTGAACATTTTCTGATGGGTGTGGACATGCCGCTGGGCGTCTCCTCAGAATGTACCATATGTGTTCGATGGAATTTCGATTGGTGGAACGTGCAGGCCAATCCATATGAACAATTTCCTCACTTTTCAAAAGCATATCATAGCTGCAGTGCGATGGGGGTGTGGCGTTATCATCCAAAAATATGAATTCAGGACTAATGGCACCTCGGAGCAGACACACATGGGGAATGATTACCTCAGTACAGTAGCCTGCAACGATTACAGTACTACCTTCCAGTATCTGGAGTTGTGTACATCCATCCAAGGTAACGCCTCCCCAGATGAGAACAACTCAGCCGACATATTGATCTCTTTCAGTGATGTTTGTGGGGTGATACTGTGTGCCAACCTCTTGCCAGATTAGCTGTTCTTGTTATTGTTATTATTTGGTTTTTAGCAGCATTAGCAAATAAAGCCATATTGCTCCAGAGATATGCGGTGGCCATTCCCTGACCTTTCCGCATCCTCCCTATTTGGTGGTCACAGGCTTGAACCCTGGTCTAATCAAGAAGCATGTGCTACACACTGCTGCTCCTGCCAACCTGGCTACAGAGGCGCTGCCAGATTAGTTGACGTACAGAATCGCTGCTGAGACTAAATCTACTCTCGTCAGTAAAGAGTACCTTAAGTAAAGATTTTGTGGTTGTAACCTTTAGAAAGTGTTGGTCCTTAAGTTTTGCACACCAGTGTACCTAGAAACCTGTCTGATCAATGATCACCAATATGGATTCCGTCAGTGTCGATCCACTGGTGATATTCTGTCTTATGTTACCCATTTATGGACATATTCAATGGAAAAATTTGGTGAAGCACAAGCAGTTGCTCTTGACAGCTCAAAGGCTTTCGATCGTGTTTGGCATGAGGGTCTTCTAAACACGCTTCCATAAACAAGGGTTGCCAACTGTTTTTTGTAATTAGTTATTCAGTTTTCTCACTGAGGGTGATGGTAGATGGCTCTCTCTCTTCCAACTTCTCCACTAATGCTGGTGTCTCCCAAAGTTCAGTTCTTTCCCCCACTCTTGTCCTCTGGTATATTAATGACCTTCCAAAACTATGGAAATCCTATCCATAGTTTTGCCGATGACAGCACATTGCAGCCCAATTTCCAGTTTGAGAAATCTTGCACCTGCTCAATCAGCTTCCACTTCTTGAATATCTGCTACCACTTATTAAATGCTGATCTCCAGTGGGATAAAGACAACTTAGTTGATTTCAATCCTAAAACTCAGTACTGTCTTATATCTCGCAAAAAGGATTCTTCTGCTTCTATGCTTATCTTTGATAACACTCCGATTTCTAGGCAAGATGTTATATCTCTTTTGGGGATTACCCTGACTTCTAATCTCTCTTGGCACAAGCACATTACAAATATTGCTTTCTCTGCATCTTAAAAACTGGTTTTTGGTTTTCTCTTTTGCTCTCGAGTTACTTTTCTTCCAAGCAGCTGTTCACTCTGTACAAAATGCAAATCCACTCTACCATGGAATATTTTTCCCACATCTGGGGCGGTGCCCCCAAAACATCTCTCAGGCTTCTAGATTCCATTCAGAAGAGGGCAGTTAGGTTAATTAGGTAATGAGTCATTAATTAACCTAACTAACTAATTAATGAGTCTCTCCACTCTCTGTCTCATAGATGTACTGTGTCTGCTGCATGCCTTTTCTACAGATACTTCCATGGATACTATTCTTCTGAATTGGCTTCTAAAATTTCCTCTCTCTCTTTCAAAACAGTCCAAACACATGCCGCCAATAGCCAACATCCATTTACTGTCAAACTTCAAACTCACAGAACCAACTTTTCATCTTCCTCGTTTATTCATTCAACTGCTGTTTTCTGGAACAACCTTCCTTCATATGTATTTCCTGAAAATTAGTCTACAGAATTTGAAGTCTAATGTCCATAGATATCTTCTTTCATCTCTTCTCAACCTCCAACCCAAACGCAGTACTAAGTACTATAGGTTCTAATACCTCTTGTTTGGGGTTTTCATTAAAAAAAAAAAAAAAAAATTTAAGTGTATCCCATCCCTATAGAAGCAGTCTCCCCTATTAAGTGCACAGATCACACTGAGAAAAAGTCTATCCCTTGAGCTTTATGCAATCTATCCATGGCCAAAGTGATTGACAAGGCTCTCATCATATACTGCCTTCTATCGTGTCTTTCAAATTTAACCCTAAGTTGCGACTTTTTTTTTTCAACATTTTCTTGTACGTGTTAAGTCTGCATATCTGCTCTTAATGTCATTAGTGCAACGTGTACAACAATATTACCTTTTTGTGTCCTTAAAAGATATCTGCTCTACAATCTCATCAACTTTTTGCACTTGCAGACATACCCTGATCCTATTCTTTTTGCACAATGTTTCCCATTTCCCTGACAATAGAGTCACCGACAGCACCTAGTTCCTGTGGGACCAGCGTATTGTCTTGGGGATTTCCACTGTGTTCCTGATGATCAAGTCCAGGTTCTGGCATTGAAGTGGGCAGTTGAGAGCTTGATGCCCCCCCCCCATTTATATACTTAGGGGGGGGGCATCCAACCCTGTTCTTCAAGCTCTCATAAAGGCCCATAACAATGCTGAGTTAGCATCTAACATTCTCACGCTCTTTACATTGAGCACTCTCAAGGACATACCTCTTTGCAATATCATGTCCCATTCCTGATAGCTTCTTTTCTGTTCTTCTGTTCTTCAAGCTCTCATAAAGGCCCATAACAATGCTGAGTTAGCATCTAACATTCTCACGCTCTTTACATTGAGCACTCTCAAGGACATACCTCTTTGCAATATCATGTCCCATTCCTGATAGCTCTGCAAACGTCAAACAAGGTGTACATCTCATTCAGAGTATAACCCCCCTCAATTTTTCCCAGAGCTACAGCACTTCCACTTGCTTTGTCATTCCAGTCTGAGGCAGGAGTTTCACTCAAATTCAGTATAATCAAAAATACTTCACTAAACAAATATATCTAATGCAATAATAACACTATGCACCGGTTATGCTATGGAACTTATGTTAGTAATTATATATAATTAAAATTCTAATGTTCTTATCAATACACCAGTTACGCAGTAATAATATTACCATGCTACCAAGTTTGCATTATATATATTAAGCTGTACTGCCGTTACACTTGAAAGTTATAAGTTAATTAAAATATATAACAAAATTATCCAACTAATGCCAACCTAAGTAATTCAAACTTGAGAGCTACCTATTTACCACAATTAAAAATATTGGATTGCTCTACAGTCACTCTATAACTATAACAGCTGTGGCAAGATTCAGATGATACAAAGTTTCTATGTACATTAAACAGTAACCTATAAAATTTCTTAGCTAAATTAAAAAATAAAATAACGAGCATGACTAGGACTGTAAAGATACCTGTAGAGTACAATTTAATATGGTATTTAGGTCAATAAAACAGCAAAATTCTTCAAGAACTTATCGTTTCTTGGAGCTGAAAATTCTTTGACGTGCTTGACTAGCATGTGGGCAAGCCAATACTGATTGCACAATATCTTTTTGCTTAGTATCATTTCATTTTGAATTATACAGCTTTATTTATTTATTTTTTTTCTTTCCTTCTAACTTTCTCAACTAATACTCGCTCTTTATTACCTTTCTATTTCTCTTAAATATTTTATTTCTCTCTTCTTCCTATTGATCTTATTACCAAAGTAATATTCATCATGAGCACTGGATTTCTGTGATTATCAATAGTCCTAGTCCATGAAAATCTGTTCTTTCATCCTTTCTTTTTCTCTCCCTCTTTTTTTTTTTATTATATACAATAAGTTAAAGTACAAAATTAAGAAGAGTGAAAAAATAATGAAAGAAAGAAACAAGGAAATGGCAAGCATTCCTTCTGTCTTATTTTTTAATTACATCTCTAGATGTATAGATTCTCTTGAATATTACTGAGACATGCTGCCATCTATCAATTCTGTTTACAAGTAATAATAGCTGTTTTATTACAGTAGATTTGAAAATCAAGGGTGTGGCCCATGAAGTCTTACACAAGTTAAAATTAAAGAAATTTTCTGGAATTTGGATCCAGAAGTTGAAGAAAAAGAATAAAAAAACATATATCAATTAGAATATATTACTGTGAACAAAAATAAATAAATAATTAATGGCTAATTTTTAATATATCTTTACAATGCTTTTGCAGTTAATTTTTTTTTAATTATTTTTTTTAATTTTTGATTTTATTTTTGACAGTAATGGTGTTCTAATTTGGCTATAAAGTCAGAATAAGGAAAGAAATTAATGTTTAACAGCATTTATGTAATTTTTTTTTTTTTTTAGCTTTTAAATTAATTGAAAAAATTCCCTCTGGTGGGTGTCATGCATACAATTGAGAAACCACTCATGAAATGGTTAAAGGCTGGCTGAATCAGACCATTCTCATGGTGAGAGTGGTGCAAGAGAAATCATTCTTCTGCTGTTGGTGCAAATTATCATTCAAGCCATATCCAGTTCATCAAACTCCAACGCAGTTTACCATTCTATCAGAGAGGATAGAATACCATTCTATCAGTGTAGTTTACTGCAGCAAAAATAAACTAAATCTGGCCATAATGCTCAAGAAAGATGGCAAAGTCAGTCTTGTATTTACGGTCATGATAGTTTTTCCAACAAATATGTGCTCAAGGACGGCATCAATTTTGTCAGTCAAAAAAGCTCGTGAACTGCAATGGAATTCTCAACCAAGCACCAGTTGACACCTTCAACATAGCAGGATTAAGCCCCTAGACCTCCATATGGAAGTGTAGGCAGTGAAAATAATTAGAAAGATGTGGAAGTCATCCATTAAACAATAAGAACAAGTAATAAAATCTAAGAAATGTGAAGAATTTGGCCATAGCTGAAAACTGCCTATGCTCACAAGAAAAAATGACCACACATGCTACACTTAATCGTGAATGCATGTCCTTGAGCAGTTTGCATGAAATTGAGCTGTATGGCCAGTTTAATGAAGAAAAGGTGATAAGACAACAGAATGCTACAGAGGGTTATCAAAATTAGATAATTAGATTTTTTCAAAATTAGAGTAGATAATTTTGAAAAAAAAAAGGGTAATAGGCTCTGTCAGATGGCAATTGCCCCTGACAATTGAGATTATGATGGATTATGATTTGAGATTATGATTATCATGGCAAGATCCAAACTTCCTTACATTTCAAGGGTACAGCTCTAAAACAGTATTCGCAGGCCACCCTAGTTAGTACACCGAACCTATTGGTAACTCTCTAGGAGGCTTCCGGATCAGCTAGTGTATAATCTTGCTACTTCTACTCTGCCAGAGTGTGACTGGAGGGAGTCTGAGTAGTGTGTATGCGGGGAGCATTGTCGAGGCCACGTTATGTCAAGGATCTGGGTATATTCTTACCACATGTACGCCATATCCAAAAATTTCATTACTTCATACAACATGTCCCACCCACTTTTTCTTACTATTGAATACACCATGAATTGTCAAACTAATAGAGCAAGCTTATCTACGAAAAGATCTAAACCTCCCAAGCACTTCCTAATTCATTTCACAAATATACGTGGTCTCAGTTCTAATCTTAACGATGACCATTTCCACTTGCAGTCTGCCAAACCCCAATACTTTTTCTGACAGAATCTCAGTTATCGGTTGATTCAACTACTGCTCATCTCAGATGCCCAAATTATTCGCTGTATGATTCCTTTCGCCTCAAAGGTGGTACTTGTGCATATGTCCGTTCTGATATTCCCTGTCAGAGACTTGGCAATTTGGAATCTACTCTCTTTGATCTTCTCTGGCTTAAAATCTCTCTACCTCATTGTGTGGAATGCATCTGTTGTCTCTATTGTTCTCCCAACTCCACTAATCACTTGGAGCTTTTTGACTTCCTCTCTTTGCAACTTGACTTTCTCCAGTCCAACTTTCCTAGCAGTGAGGTAATTTTCCTTGGTGATTTTAATGTTCACAACTCCAGCTGGCTTCTGTTTTCTAGTCACACCAACCCAGCTGGTCAAGATGCTCAGGCTTTTGCAATTACTAATGACCTTGCACAGATTGTTCATTTACCTACAAGAATACCGGACAATCCTAATCATACAGCCAACACGCTTGATCTTTTTCTCACAAACAACCCTTCTAAGTACACAGTCGAAGTGAGAGGTCCTTTAGGCACTTCAGATCACAACTTGGTGATTGTCTCTTCTCCTTACCTTCCCTTATCTCATGGTTATTCCCAACCTCGTGTTGTTTGGCATTACAAGAATGCAAAATGGGATGACCTGCAAGATTTCTTTTCTTCTTTTCCATGGTCGGATTACTGTTTCAAAACTTTCGATGTCAGTGTTTGCTCAGATCATGTCAGTGAAATTATTCTTGCAGGAATGGAATCCTTTATCCCACACTCCACTTTAAAATCTCATCCTTTATCTAAACCTTGGTTTTCCAATAAATGTCCTAAGGCAGGCTGTTCAAGAGAAGAATGTTGCATATCGTAATTGGCTTGTGTCTAATTTTTCAGTTTCGTTTTCTGCTTACACCAAAGCTCGCAACAATTGTAAAGCAGTTATTAATCAGTCTAAAGTAGATTTTGAACAGGCTAAGAGTAGAAAACTTGCTTCTTGCCCTAATTGTAGCCGAGCATTCTGGTCCCTTGCCAAAGCTATTGGCCGCAACTTTTGCCCATCTCTGCTCCCACCTCTGTCCAAACCAGATGGTTCTGTTGCCACTTCAGCCAAGGATAAAGCTGACCTACTAGCATCCCATTTTTCTTCCAACTCATATATTAATGATCTTGATAAAACGCCTCCCACCATTCCCAACACGCTCCATTCAATGCCTCCTGTGGTCTTCCGTCAAAAGGATGTCAGAAGGATTTTGACGAACCTTGATGCTAAGAAAGCTCCAGGTCCCGATGGTATTTCTCCACTTGTTCTCAAAACCTGTGCTCCTGAACTTACTCCTATTCTTTGCCGCCTTTTTTCACTTTTTTATTCCAAAGGTCATTTTCCTTCTGCTTGGAAATTTGCCCGTATCCAGCCAGTTCCTAAAAAGGGTGACAAATCCCTCACATCCAATTATCGATTGCAATTACTTCTACTCTTTCTAAAGTAATGGAGAAATCAATTAACTGCCAACTCTTAAACTACCTAGAAACCTTCCGTCTAATCAACGATCGCCAGTATGGATTCCGTCAGTGTCGATCCACTGGTGATGTTCTGGCTTATGTTACCCATTTATGGACTAATTCAATGGAAAGGTTCGGTGAAACACAAGTAGTTGTTTTTGACATCTCAAAGGCTTTCTATCTTGTTTGGCATAAAGGTCTTCTAAACAAGCTTCCATCTTATGGTTTGCCAACTGTTTTTAGTAATTGGTTATCCAGTTTTCTCTCTGATCGCTCACTGAGCATGAAGGTAGATGGCTCTTTGTCTTCTAACTTCTCCACTAATGCCAGTGTCCCCCAAGGTTCAGTTCTTTCCCCCACTCTTTTCCTCTTGTATATTAATGACCTTCTTCCATTGGCTGGAAATCCTATCCATAGTTTTGTCGATGATAGCACATTGCATTCCACTTTCCATTTTGAGAAACCTTGCCCTGTTCAATCAGCTTCATCTTCTCGAAAATCTGCTACCAGTTCCTTAAATGCCGATCTTCAGGTAAGTCTACAGTGTGGCAAAGACAACTTAGTTGATTTCAACCCTTCTGAAACTCAGTCTTGTTTCAGAACATATCTCGCAAAAAGGATTCTTCTGCTCCTATGCTTATCTTTAGTGACACTCCGATTTCTAGGCAAAATGATATATCTCTTTTGGGGATTACCCTGACTTCTAATCTCTCTTGGCACAAGCACATTACAAATATTGCTTCCTCTGCATCTAAAAAACTTGGTTTTCTCTTTCGCTCTCGGCTTTACTTTTCTTCCAAACAGCTGCTCACTCTGTATAAATCGCAAATCTGCCCTGCCATGGAATATTGTTCCCACATCTGGGGTGGTGTCCCCAAAACCTCTCTCAGGCTTCTTGATTCCATTCAGAAGAGGGCAGTTAGGTTAATTAATGATTCATCTCTAACAGAATCTCTCCACTCGCTGTCTCATAGATATACTGTTTCTGCTGCATGGCCGACTGGGCTAGCCGGGTGGGTAAAGTGCGTGCCTGGCAACCCAAAGGTCGCGGGTTCGATTCCCGCCTCGGGCTTGGATCAAAGTACTGCAAAAACCTTGGGAGGTGCATTATGGCCACAGAAGCCTATGTGCCAACAACTACAAAAAAAAAAAAAAAAAAAAAAAATCTCCTGCATGCCTCTTCTACAGATACTTCCATGGGTACTGTTCTTCTGAATTGGCTTCTATAATTCCAGCTCTCTCTTTCAAAACAGTCCGAACACGTGCCGCCACCAGCCAACATCCATTTACTGTCCGACTTTAAACTCACAGAACCAACTTTTCATCTTCCTCGTTTATTCATTCAACTGCCGTTTTATGGAAAAACCTTCCTTCATATGTATTTTCTGAAAATTACAGTCGACAGAAGTTCAAGTCCAATGTCAACAAATATCTTCTTTCATCTTCTCAACCTCCAACCCAAGCACGGTACTAAGTACTATAGGTTCTAATACCTCTCATGTTTGGGGTTTACGTAAAAAAAAAACAAAAAAAAAATGTTATTTTTTTTACGAGTGAGTTTAAATGATGAGCTGAATATTTTAAATCCTCAGAGCAGTCCATTAAAACATGATCATCAATGAATACTAGAGAGTTTAAATATGTTCCTTGTTTTATTGGAATATTACGACTGAAAGTTAATTGAGTTTCTTATCATAGAATTTATGTAAATCTTAAAGAGAAGAGGTGAGAGGCAGCATCTCTTTTTTTTTTTTTTTTTTTTTTCTTTTTTTTTACGAACCCCCCAAACACAAAAGGTAGTGGAATTAAAACCTATAGTACTTAGTACATATAGTATGGGATGTAGGTAAGATACTTGTTGACATTAGATTGAATTTCTGTAATATTATAGTTTTTCGGAAGGACGCTTTCAGAAAACAGAAGTAGAAGGAATAAACGAGGAAGAGGGCAAGTTGTTTCCTGTTTGGAGTTAGACAGTGAATGGATGCTGACAGGTTTCGCATATGCTCAGATTGGTTTGGAAGAGAATGGGGAAATTATGAAGAAAATGAGGCAAAAACCTTTTATTCCCCTACTATAAGAGTAGGAGTGTGTTATAGGCCTAATGATTCGAATGAGTACAATGAACAATTGTACAGAGAAATAGAGTGGGCTAGTAAATCCAAATGTCTTATAATGTGGGATTTTAACTTCCCAGATATTGACTGAAACTTGTGGGTTGGTCACTCACACACTAGTCAGACTTTTGTGGATTTGTTGGATGATTGTTTTCTGCGGCAGCATGTTCGAGAGGCAACCAGTGAGAGTAATACTCTTGATCTGGTTATCAGCAGTGATCATTCGTGTATTAAGAATTTGCAGATAAAGGAACCACTAGGTGGCAGTGATCACAGTGTACTGATGTGGGATTTACTTAAATATTTAATTACCATCAAGGGTAAAGGAAAGGGTTTTTGCTTCCGTAAAGATGAGTACAGTGGTCTCAGACAGATTTTGAATTCTGTTCAGTGGGATCAACTGATGATGTTACCAACAGTAAATTCTAAGTGGGAAGCATTCAAGGAATTAATCGTGGATGCTACTAAAAGTTTCATACCTAATATTGTTCAAGGTTTAGGCCTAAATGGTTATCAAATGAACTAATGAGACTCGTAACAGAGAAAAAAAATGCATGGGATGCATATAAATTATCAAGTGACTCAGAAGCCTATGGCAGATATAAGCTAGTCTGTAATCAGGTCACAAAGGAGGTTAGGCAGGCGAAGGCAGATTACGAGAAATCCTTGGCATCTTAAAAACAGCAAGGATTTCTTTACTTATATAAACTCTAAAAGGAAGGGGTCTGAATCTGATTGGTCCACTTGACATCGGTGGTTCAACTGTTGATGATCCTGCTCAGATAGCAAACAAACTGAATGAGTATTTTGCATCTACATTCACACATGAGTAATTATTATGGTTTGAAAATGGCAGAAGGTTATTAAATTGTAGCAAGGTACGTAATGATTTTGTAATAACTGAGAGCAAAGTGGAGGAGAAATTGTTGAAGTTAAACATAAGAAAAGCACCTGGGTGGATGGGATCTATCCAGTTATATTAAAGGAGGCTGCAAAGCAACTAACAAACCCTTAGCCATAATTATGATAGCATCCTTGGACTCAGGGGAGGTTACCACGGACTGGAGATGTGCAAATGTATCCTCAATTCACAAAGGGGGATCGAAGGGTGACACGAGTAATTACAGACCAGTCAGTTTAACTTCTGTTCCGGGTAAAATAATGGAGTCACTGGTTAAAGATGCATTGCAGGATCATCTAGACAAGACTGCAGCAATAATTCAGACACAGCATGGGTTTGTTAAGGTAAAGTCTTGTCTGACAAATTTGATTGGTTATTATGATGTGGTTACAAAGGAACTGGATGCAAAAAATAATTTTGATATATATTTGGATTTCAGGAAAGCTTTTGACACTGTTGCGCATGGAAGACTATTGTACAAATTGGAGCAGAATGGTATTAAGGGTAAGTTGCTACAATGGATAAAAGGATGGTTGAGTGGGAGAAGACAGAGGGTGGTAATCAATGAGTGCTGCTCTTCATGGACTAATGTTATTAGTGGAGTCCCACAGGTTTCGGTGTTGGGTCCACTGTTGTTTTGTATATTTATCAATGATATTAATGAAGGTATATCAGGCTTAGTATAGAAGTTTGCAGATGATACAAAGGTTGTCAGGGTTGTTATTGACAGTAATGGCAGTGCGTTACTGCAACAGGATCTAGAAAATTTGGGCAGATGGGCTGAGAAGTGGCAACTGAAGTTTAACCTTGACAAATGCAAAGTACTGCATATGGGTAGAAGTAACCCGAGAGAAAAGTATCAACTGTGTGGTACTACACTTAAAGTGGTAGAAAACGAAAAAGACCTGGGAGTAATTGTGCAGTCAGATATGAAGTTTTCTGAGCAATGCAGACAGGCTGCCAGGGCAGGTCATGGTGTTTTGTCAATGATATATAGGAATTTTGCAAAGCTTGGAGACAAGTAATTACATCAATAAATTTTTATTTAATTTTTTAAATAATTATTTAATTAAACAAGTAGATTATAGAATACAGTACTGCAGCAATACAAAAACACATACATAATGTATATAAATTTACAATATAAAGGAAACAAGAATTAATATATATATATATATATATATATATATAACAGTTTTTATAGTTAATTATAATACCAACTAGATAAATTGGAGAATTTAGCATAAAAGTATTAGGGATGCAAACAGAAACAGATAGCTTCAGCTAATTATTGATGGGATATATTGAGTGGAGCTAGCCTTAACGTTCCATTCAATGTATCCATATATCTATAATTAGCTATATTATCATTTTAATTTTACTATTTTATATTATTTTATTTTATGTGTTTATTTATAGGGTACAACAAAGAAGTCCAACTTAGGTTACCTAAACTTGATCCTTTGAACTAATGAGGATAGTTTGAACCCCTAATACATTTATGCTAAAATTCTCCAATTTATCTAGTTGGTATTACAATTAACTAAAAAATTGTTATATACAGACAGATGTAATGTACAATCATAAATTTGATGGCATTAATCTGTTCTGTCACTCTTTCTCCTTTTCTATTTCTTATATTCTTTTACATAACTTTATATATATATAGATAATAATAATTTCAATACTCATGTACCGTATAAGAATTTAATTCTCCGCCAATCGCTTGCAAACCTATTGATGACATTTTCAATAAATTTCTTCTTTATCGCTTCCTCTTCTAGTTTCTTCCTGTGCACACTAATCATACATAAACCTTATAGGCGAGTTTCTGAGATAATGGACACTTTAACCATGTTTTCACATGTCTCAAGGTGCTGAAACTTCTTTTAATGGTACACGTCATAACAGGTAATGTCATATCAATAGTTATTGCCGAATTAATAGAAGGGAAATAGTCGCAATGTTCCAAAACTTCTAGTAAAGTTTGGGGAATATCAGTCATAGTGTGCATAGTGTTAGGGTCGGGCGCCACCTGTGGTTTCCCACATCTGCGCCATATGTACACTGTGAAGAAATACAGAACACTGTAAATGCCAGAAAAAAAGTGTTGTGTGTTGAATGTGTAGTTTTGTGTTGGGTTCTGTTGTGTGTCCTGGCATTTGGCCGCAGGGCCCCTGGTGGAACCCAACGTTGCCCGCACACACCACTAGGAGGTAGCCAGGCTGCCCATAGTTCTCTGGCTAGTCTCCGTCAGGATCGCCTCAGCTTCCTGAGCGGAGACCAAGTAAAAAAAAAAAATAATAAATAAATAAAATAAAAATAAAATAAATAAAAAAATTAAAAATAATAAAAAATAAATAATAATAAAAAATAATAATAAAATAAATTAATTAATTTTTTAAAAAAAGCAGCGATTAGATAGAGTGAGGTAGTACAGGGTGTACAGAAGAAGAGGGGGAATGAAAGTAAGAGTAAGGGGATATAGGCGAAGGCATCCCCAACCAGTCAATGTACATTTAGTCAATCAGGTGAAGGCGAAGAAAGGGGAAGGATTGGGGTCGAAAGTGACTGTACAATTGAGCACAGATAGAATCGCCATTTGGCACCTCTGTCATCGACATCGGCTGGTGTCCAATCCAGGGATTTAATTCGATCCAATTGTAGCTTTCAAACTCCAATCGTCGGATAGTTGTCCGTTTGATGGTGTGGTGGTCAAGTTCATGACTGTCTAGTTTGTATGAAAGTCCATCATGGTCTCAGACCGTCTGTTGTCTTCCTTGGGACCGTTGTGGCGCAGGTACAGGAACTGTAGATAAGGTTTTCCTTCGGCTGAAGAGCTCTTGTGCGAAACGCGTGAAAGCTGTATATTCCTCCCTACTATCAAGCAGGTGTGTTTCTTGGTCTTTGGGTATGTAGGTCAAGGAAGTGATAAAGGTGCAGCGAAGATCCTCATATAGGGGGCAGTCATACATGAGGTGCGACCAACTCTCAGTCCCACCACAGGTGCAAGTGGGATCATCGATGATTCCCAGGGCCGTCAGTTTGCCTTTTAATGATCCATGGCCAGTTAACAGGTATGTAGCATAAAGACCAGGTGAAAACCAGGGAAGAAGCCTGGGGAACACCCTGTTAATATAAGGGAAGAACTTTCTAGTGATTTCGCCTTTGTTGGAAGTAGTCCATCTCGCTTGCCACGCCTGCTGCAGATGCATGAGGAGACGCTTCTTTTCTGCTGTTCTGTTGTTTGCGGGGTCTGTTGTGAATTCGAGGATGGTCTTGGAATTTGCTTTGGAGAGGTGGAAGAGTAGTCCACAGCGGACCACCTCCAGGTCCAGTGGCATGGCGCCTGCCAGGATTTGCAGAGCATGGGTACTGACAGTGCAGCAGGCACGGGTAGTAGCGAGCAGGATGTTTCTTTGCAGAGAGTCTAGGATTCTTCTACCACTAACAGTGATTGCTTTCGGGTACCAGATGCCTGCTGCGTACGTTATAATCGGGGTAAATATCACTTTATAGAATAAGGACAGTGTGCCTATTGAGTCCCCAGTCCCGTCTGGAGACCCTGGTGATAAGGGCTGTGATCAGTCAATGAACCAAAAACAGGAACTCTGTTTTATTGTTTCAATAGATGAAACATGTGTTCTATAGTTACCGCCCCGAGGGCCGAAACCGGCCAACCTGTAATAAAATTTTAAGGCAGACAAAGCTTCCCGTGGTCGAGGGTGTAAAGTTACATGTCTCAATCACTTTTACAATTATAATTTGTGGAATTTTTTACTCGATCCCAGGGAGGGGCGAGTGTCCCGTTTGCCCCCTCTGTGGACGCCCATGTTTCCAGGGCTAAAAGGAGCAAAATGATCACCCCTACAGGATCTAGGGATCCTAATATGGCTACTCATGAGATAGAAGACTACTCTAACTCATGCAGTGCTAAACATCAAAAAACTGACACTGTTAAAAGAAGGGCTCCAATGCACCTTGTATTGCATTCTACCCAAGAACAGTCTCTACGTAGTCTCACCTTTAAAATTCAGAAATACCTAGAAAATCTAATAGGATCGCCAGAAAAAACCAAGCATCTGAGATCTGGCAACTTGCTCGTTGAGGTCTCAGACGAATGGCAATCATAACGGTTCCAAAAACTAACATCCTTTGGAGGATTATCAGACACTGTCCCCCCCCCCATGCTACTCTAAACACCTCAAGGGGTGGGATCTTAAAAATCTCTCAGAAGAAGAGTTGAAAAATGAATTGCAAGACCAGGGAATTGTGCATATATACTAAACGAGACAATGCTCTAGTTCCAACTCATAATATAATACTAACATTTGATAGCTGCAAACCTCCAACATCCATCAAAGCAGGCTATCTGAATTTTCAGATAAAATTGTACATTCCTAACCCAACATGCTGTTTTAAATGCCAAAAATTTGACCATTCCCAAAACATTATTTTTGTTGTTATTTGGTTTTTTAGGAGCATTAGCAACTAAGGCCATATTGCTCCGGGGATATGTGGTGGTCATTTCCTGACCTTTCCGCATCCCCCGTATTTGGTGGTCACGGGCTCGAACCCCGGTCTAATCAAGAAGCGTGTGCTACGCACTGCTGCTCCTGGCTATGGAGGTGCCACTCCCAAAACGTGCAGAGGTTTAGCCTTGTGTAAATTGCACTTCACTGAGCACAATCATGCTGACTGTAAAGCAGAACAGCACAAATGCTCAAATTGTAATGGCCCACATACTGCCCACTACAGAGATTTCTCCTATGGAAAAAGTAAAAAAAAAAAAACACTCAACAGGTCAAAGCCGAAAAAAACATCTCATACCAAGAAGCCAAAAAATCGGTACAGAATGTTTTTTTCGGCTTTGACCCACCTTTGCTCAAGTAGTCCAAAAGCCAACTGCAGTAACCAACACTGTGCAAAGAACAACAATAACTAGTACTCAAACCGAGGTAACGTTTCCCCCAAACAGATCAATGTCAGATTGGGCTCGGTCAATTTTGGAAGCTGTGCCCTTTTCTAGTAAACCATCTAAGACAATCAAGGCTGGTAACACACACCAATTATATATTTTGCGTTATTAGTAGTATGTTCCACATACTACTAATAACCCAAAGTACTCAAAAAGTGAGATTCTTAGTAGAATTCATTTCTATTGAGTCAGTTTACTAAAACTGACTCAATAGAAATGGAAAGAAACTGACCACGAAGAACCCGTTCTCGACCTCTTCCCAGAAGAAGAGATGGAGACAGGAAGACCGTACTTCCCGAAAAGAAAATCTGTTCGCCATAAGCCAATAGCCCCTCGAACAGAAACTGAGGACCACACTTCACCCAAATAATGGCCAGTTTTCTTCAATGGAATTGTAGAGGGTATCGCACAACCTTGATGACATTCAGGATCTCCTTCTCCAGTATAACTCAGTCACCTTTTGCCTCCAAGAAACTAACTTAACCGCTTCTGTTACTACCTAATTTAAACATGTTATCTACAGAAATGATCGAGTTTCTCACGTAAGCAGTTTGGCTAATGGAGGGGTTGCACTTGTGGTCACCTCCAATATCCCTTCCCGACCATTAATGGTACAAATAAATCTAGAAGCTTTACCTGCTCAAATATCCTTTTGTTTCTCTTTTACCCTTGTTTTCTTATATCTTCCCCCCTAACCAAGACATTTCTTACACTGATCTTGAAACTTGTATCTCAGCCCCCCTTTGCATCATGGGAGATTCTAATGCACATAATCCTCTATGGGGTGATAGAATACATGATAAATGAGGAAAAATATTAGAAATGCTTCTAGATAAGTATAATTTGACACTACTGAATACTGGATTACTCACTTATTTTCACCTACCTACCTGGGTCAAGCTCAGCAATTGACCTCTCCATTTGCTCACCAGCCCTTTTTCCACTGTTTGACTGGTCTGTTCATGATAGTCTACTGGGTAGTGGCCACTATCCAATAGTCTTTCATATAGAATCAAATTCGCCACCTTGTCATAATCAGACAGCCAGATGGAACTTTTCGAAAGCTGATTGGATAAAATATAGGCAGCTAGCAATCCTAGAAAAAAACAGCTGTTTCAAATGTGCCAATAAATAATGCTGTTGATTATGTAACAAACCAAATATTGCAGGCCATCGAATCAACAAAACCAAGAGTGTCCACAAGTCATAGAATAAGATCAAAATCCTGGTGGAACAAATTTTGCAAAAACCATACTGCTGCTAATCTAGTGCACTTAAAGAAAGCCAGAGCCAACGCCAGGCACATTCAGCGAGCAGGTAAAAGAGAGTCATGAAAACACTTTGCTTCAGCTATTACGCAGTCCACCAAAACACAAACCATCTTGAAAAAAAAAAAATTAGAAAAATGTATAACATATCTTCCTTTGCATCTATCAATACTGAATGTAAATGGGAATGATGTTTCACTACCTCAAGACGTAGCTAACACTCTCGGGAATCTTTTGCTGAAACCTTGGCTGTATTCTCATACTCTCCAAATTTCCAGAAATTAAAGTCCCTTGCTGAAAAGCATACCCTAAATTTCAACGCTGACCACCACCAACCGTACAACTGTCCCTTTACCAAAATTGAACTGCGGCTTGCTCTTAACAGCTCAAAACCTAGTGTTGATGTACCTGACGGAATTCAATATTCCATATTAAAATAGCTGAACGAAAAGTCGCTTCATGTCTTACTCCTGTTATACAACCAGGTTTTTACAGAAAATGCTTTTACTGATACCTGGCGACACTCGTATGTCATAGCATTATTAAAACCTGGCAAGGACTCAATGAATCCATGTCACTATCAGCCTATTGTCCTCGCCAGTTGTATGGAAAAAAAAATGGTAAACGCTCATCTTACCTGATTACTAAGCAAATACAATCTTATAAATTCATTGCAATGTGGATTTCATACAGGTATATCAATTTTAGACCTCTTGATCCAAATGGAAACCCAGATTCTCAATGCTTTCGTAAGGAAGGAACATTTGACTACACTTTATTTAGACGTTGAGAAAGCTTTTGACACAGCTTGGCCATATGGAATTCCTTTTGATCTGTATACATCAGGCTTCAGGGGTAATATGCCAAGGTTTATACAGAACTTTAGCATTAGCATTAGTAGAGGCATATGATGCAAGAAAGCAAGCTTATGCAGCATCAGCCAGAAAAAAAAAAAAAAAAAAAAACTTCCACTTCACCCCTCCGTTCGTTCGAAATACCTGTCCAGCTCAGCCTTAAATTTATTTAGGCTATCAACTTCCACAACAAGGGATGGAAGTCTGTTCCACCAACCAACTACCCGCTGGCTAAAGACAAATTTCCGGACATCTATCCTACATCTGTTTTTCCTCAATTTGAATTTATGCTCTCTCAGGTGATTATTCTGAGAAAGAGGCAGAATCCCATCAGCATTGAGCATGCTCAAACCATTCAAGGCTTTATACGCCTCTATCAGATCACCTCGCCGATGCCTAGTCTCCAGACACTGTAATTTGCAAAACGTAAGCCTTTCTTTGTAAGAGCAACCCTTTGTTCCATTCACTAACCTTGTTGCCCTTCTCTATACTCGTTCCAGCAGCTCTACATCCTTCTTGAAATGAGGCCTCCAGACCTGTATACAGTACTCAAGGTGTGGCCTGACCATTGCCTTATACAAGGGAATAATCACCTCCTTATCCCTACTAGAAAAATTCCTGTATATCATTGATAAGACACCACGAGCTACTCTTGCAGCCCATCTGCACTGCTCAGAGAACGTCATATTTGCCTGCACAATTATCCCCAGGTCCTTTTCATTCTCTACCACTGTCAGTGTAGTACCACAGAGTTGATACGTTGCTCTGGGGTTGCTGTTTCCCATATGTAGTACTTTACATTTGTCAATGTTAAACTTCATTTGCCGCCTCTCAGCTCATCTGCTCAACCTTTCCAGATCCTGTTGCAGCAGCATAGCGTCAGTAGTGTCCTTAACAACCCTGCCAACTTTTGTATCGTCTGCAAACGTGGACATTAAGCTTGATATACCATCATCAATATTATTTATAAATACAGAAAACAATAATGGACCCAACACTGAACCCTGAGGGACTCCACTTATAATATTAGTCCACGATGAGCAGTGTCCATTGATTACCACTCTCTGTCTTCTCCCCCTCAACCACACCTTTATCCATAGCAGCAAATTGCCTCCAATGCCACAGTGCTCCAAATTGTGCAGCAGTCTTCCATGTGCAACAATATCAAAAGCCTTTCTAAAATCCAAGTATATAATATCAAAGTTATTCCCTGCATCCAGTTCTTTTGTGACCGCATCATAGTATCCAATCAAATTGGTCAGGTCAGACAAGACTTCCCCTTAACAAAACCATGCTGTGTCCGAGCTATAACTGAAGTCTTGTCCAGATGATTCTGCAGTGCTTCCTTAACCAGTGCCTCCATTAATTTTCCTGGAACAAAAGTTAAACTCACAGGTCTATAATTACTTGTGTCAGCCTTTGTTCCTCCTTTGTGAATTGGGGTCACATTTGCACATCTCAGGTCTATGGGTACCTCCTCTTAGTCCAAGGAAGCTCTAATAATTATAACTAAGGGTTTGCTTACTTCCTTTGCCGCCTCCTTTAATATAACTGGATAGATCCCATCCACCCCAGGTGCCTTTCTTGTGTTTATCTTCAACAATTTCTCCTCCACTTTACTCTCAGTTATTACAAGATTATTACAACGGCCTCCGTAGCCGAGTGGGCAGGAGCGGGAGTGCAGTAGCACACGCTCTTTGAGTAGACCGGGTGTCAAGCCCCTGACTGCTGAATACGGTCGATCTGCCAACCCGCACTGGAGCAGCGTGGCAGATTATGGTCCATTTCCCTCAACATGAATTGTTGAGGAGGCTTCCATCCTGCAGTGGGTTGATAATGGCTGCAATTTACTTTTTTTTTTTATTACAAGATTATCTAGCTTACTGCCAGAGTTGAATACACCTCTGGCATTCCCCTCGCTAAATAACTCCTCATATGTGAATGTCGATGCAAAATATTCATTTAGTTTGTTAGCTACCTGAGCAGGATCATCAACATTTGAACCATCAATATTAAGTGGACCAATCTGATTCATCCCCTTCCTTCTAGAGTTTACATAAGAAAAGAACTCTTTACTGTTTTTCCTTGCATCCTTTGCCAAAGATTTCTCGTGATCTGCCTTTGCCTGCCTAACCTCCTTTGTAACTTGGTTACAGATCAACTTATATCTATCATAGGCTTCTGTGTCACGTGTTAATTGGTATGTATCCCAAGCATTTTTCTTCTCTGTCATATGTCTCATTAGTTCATCTGACACCATTTAGGCCTAAACCTTGAACAATATTTCTTAGTTGGTATGTAAAGCCTAGTAGCTTCCCAGATAAGTTCTTTGAATGCTTCCCATTTTGAATTTACTATTGGTAACTTCATAAACTGTATAAAATTTAAATACTGTCTCAGACCCTCGTAGTCGCCTTTACGAAAGCAATAACCCTTCCCTTTACCCCCTGATGATACTTACCTCTTTGAGTAAATCCCACTTCAGCACACTGTGATCACTGCCACCTAGTGGTTCCTCTATCTGCAGTTTCTTAATGCATGAAGAATCACTACTGATAATCAAATCAAGAGTATTACTCCCTCTAATTGCCTCCCGAACATGCTGATGTGGAAAACAATCATCCAATAAATCCACAAAAGCCTTGCTAGTGTGTGAGTGACCAAAGCACAAATTCCAGTCAATATCTGGGAAATTAAAATCCCCCATTATAAGACTCTCTGATTTACTGGTCCACTCTATTTCCCTGTACAGTTTCTTATTATACTCATCAGAGTTAGGCCTATAGCACACTCCTACTCTCAATTTTGATCTCCCAGTGCTTATGTCACACCAAACTGACTCGACACTGCACTGTCCAGCGATGTCGACTGGCTTCACTTCCTTGGATTTTATGTGTTTCTTAACTAATAGCATAACTCCTCCTCCCTTCCTATCCTGTCTATCTTTTCTGTAGACGTTGTACTCCCCAAATTCCAGTACTGCATTCCTTATATCTGTGTGACACCACATCTCTGATATCCCAACAATATCCGCCTTTGATGCTTTGAGCAATACCTCAAATTCATCGAGTTTATTTACTAAACTCCTAGCATTGGTGTACATGCAAGCAGTGGTGGGATTCAAATAATTTAACAACCGGTTCGCTGCCCTAATGACCGTTCTAAGTATAAAAAAACTATATACCGAAAGGTAGTTTATTATTTCATGCAGTTAATACTTAAATAAGAACAATAAAAGAGGTCCACAAAACTAGATTATGTTATAAGAAAGAGTTTGAAAATATTAATGAAAAAATATTAAATAATACCTGACAAAAAACAATAAAACTGTTATTTAAGATATTTCCATATTGCTTCTTGATTGGCGTCCTCGCTTGCAATTTTCTTCGCTTTTATCCGAGCATCATCGGCTGAGTGATTTATCCTTAACCACTGTAGGAGTAGGATCCCATTCCTTTAGAGGTAGGCCGATTAGACTAACAGTCATTGTGTTTGATATATTAGAAACAGTTAGGCGACTTCTCTTCTCTGAACATATTATGTTCATCTTCGAAAAACCCTTTTCCGCTCCTGCTGAACTTACAGCAATTGTTCTGACAATATTTTTAGCTCTTTGAACACTTTCAGGAATTGCATAATTCTGGGAATTTTTTAAAACATTTTCCAAGAAATCTCGATAATTATTAATATCAATTTGGTAATTAAAAATGTCATTAAATACGAGCAATTGTTCTTCAGCTGCTTTCCATGGAACTAGTACTTCTTCAATATTCCAGTAATCTGGATCCTATCTTGAAATTGGCTACATCTTGCTTTTAAATGTTCACAATCCATTAGTCTTTTTTTTTCAAATTCGTTATGATGTTTTCTGAAAGTCTTTCCCGAGGAAGCCCGAGACCAATCGATGATTTTCTACAAATTTTATATTTTTGAAGGTTTCTGAAGTAATTAATTCAACTTTTTTTTTCGTATGGACCCTTTTCCTTTCCAAGCATTTGAAATGCTTTAATAGATCTTATCACGAGTTTTTCGGCCTTTATTATGTCTATATTTCTTGCTTGCAGTGCATTTGAAAGAAGAGAAATTTCGTTTAAAATATCAATCATCAATGCCAAATCAGTTATAAAATATATATTTTCAAGACAGGCAGCCATACCTAAGTACTTTTTATTTGAATAAAAATAGTGATGTAGCGCTGGATAAGCGCGCCACACAGCTAGGGTTGACCTTAAACTACAGGCAGCCCATCTTGGTCCCAAAACTCTACCAATCTTTATAATTTCAATTCCAAGTTGTCGGATATTTTGGAAAGTTCAATTTGGTTCTTATTGGATTGAAGAAAAATAGTATATATCTGATCAATAAATATTTTAAAAAGATTTACTTGCTTTGTTTCCTTTATCGAATCATCTAAAACAAGATGGAGGCGATGATTTAAACAGTGCCATATTATTATGTTTGGAAACTCTTTTGCAATCCTAGTGCTCACTCCAGATTTTCTCCCAAGCATAACGCTGGCACTATCGGAGCAAAATCCTATTAAATTTTTTTCTAGGTAGTTCTTAGTAAGCCCAACATTATTTAAACTTTCCATAACTGAAGAACATATTGTCTCTGCATCTTGTTTTTCCAATTCAACTAGTTCAATGAAAATGGTTGGTGATGTAACTGAATCCAAGGCCAATTCTAATACAACAAATTCTGATTTTGGTTTCTTATTGAAAAAAATCTGTCAAACTCTGTTGCCTTTTCATCCTTTTAAGGGCTACTGCAAAAAATTTTAAAAATGTTTTATTTTAATATATTACAGAGCAGGAGCGGATATGTGTCAATACATTTGAATATTTTTACTGGTTCTGTCCACGTGTGGTCATATCATAAACTTTTATAAACAAAGCACTATGCTTATACCATTGATAAACATCAGTCAGAACATACATTTTCTTCATTTTATCGATACTAAACGAAAATTTCTTGCTGAATTAATAAATGGCATAGAATACCAGGTGCCCACCTTAGAGAGAACCCTGATCACAAGTGCCATTTTAACAATCGGTTCGCTGAACTCAACAAAAAATTAGGTATCGGTTCCGCCGAACCGGCTGAATCCCACCACTGCACGCAAGTATACATGCACCTGTTCTTTTTCTTAGCTACCCTAGCACAACCCATGTGTTTACTTGTACCGCAATGACTCCCAGCAGTCTCTGAAATATCCTGCATCTTGTTTTCCAGGCTTCTGCTCATTCCAATAGAAGCAGTGCAAGAATCACTTTCACCTCTGCCGATGGCTACTATTAATCTATTAGTCCTTGTATCCCCCCAAGCTAGCAGTTTTCCGACCCACCTAACACTGCCTCGATAGCATCAGAAAATATTCTTGCACCCTTTCTATTTAAGTGTATCCCATCCCTGTAGAAGCAGTCCCTTCTGTTAACAAGTACAGACCAGGCTGAAAAAATTCTACCCCTTGAGCCTTGCACAATCTTTCCAGGGCCGAATTGATCGAAAAGGCTCTCATCATATACTCCCTCCTATCGTGTCTGTGCAGAATTGCAGACACTTTCAAATTCAACCCTAATTCACGGCTTTTTTTCAACAGCGACCTGTACTTGTTAAGTAATTCTACCAGTCTCCTACTCTTAATATCATTAGTGCCAAGGTTACAACTATATCCCCTTTTGCGCCCCTAAAAGATGATATCTGCTCTACGTCATCAATTTTCTTTGCCCCTGACAGACATACCCTGGTCCTGTTCCACCTATCCTTTTTACAAAGCATGTTCCCCGTTTCCCTGACAATAGCATCACCAACAACTACTAGTTCCTGTGGGACCAGCGCATTCTGCCTTGGGGGTTGCCGCTGTGTTGCGTGATAACCAAGTGCAAGCTCTGGCGTTGATGTGGGCAGCTGAGAGCTTGATGGGCCCCTCACTTTAAATCCTTCGAGGGCATCCACCCTGTCCTTCAAGCTCTCATATAGGCCCATAACAACGCTGAGTTGTCGCCTGATTTCGTTACACTCCTTGCATCGCGCGCACACACATATCATGTCCCGTACCCGATTGCTCCACAAACATCATGCAAGCAGTGCATTTTAAAAGGCTGTGATTCAGAGAGCAACTGCCCCCCTCAGTTCTCCTCTGAGCCACAGCACTCCCATTAGCTTGAGCCTTTTGCTTTGCTGTTCTGGTCTGAGTCATGATTTCGATTTAATTTCAATAAAATTTAAATTTCAGTACAAAACATAACACTAAACTTGTATCCCAACACAGTTATAACGCTGTATATATTTTTCAGTATCAAATATTATCTACGAGTTCTGTTTATATAACTTCCGTATCAAGTTATGTATTAATAATTATGTTTCGTTTGTAATCTAAGTCGTTATATGTATTTAGCTAAAAGTACAATTTAATTCACAACGACGTTTAACCAAATTAGTAGATTTGCTGATTAATTGACAATATTATACTATATATACTATACTATACTATACTAAGTTCAGGATATCTAGTTCACGCTATCTAGTTCAGGATATACGTTGTATCGTATAACAATGGCGCAAGTTACGAACGGTAAATCTACGGACACTTAAGTATTAATTAACTTCCAAATCTTGCTGTCTCAATTCAGAATAAACTAACGATCCTGACTAGGTCTATAAGCTACTTATAGAAAATAATTTGATGTATCAATTGGTCGATAAAGCGGCTAAATATGGCTAAAAAACTTCTTGTTCAATGGAGTGCAACTCGTAACACGTGGATATGATACTTTTATGCAATTATAAGGCCGAGTAAAGAATAAATAAACCAGATTAATCAGAAAAACACAAAATAATGCTATACTACTAAATTCAAATCAAAAGTTTTAGAAAAACAATAATTTTAAATCAATAAATAAGAAAATCCACTTAGCGGCTTTTTAACACGTCTGGCTCCCACTAGCCGCGTCAGCAAACTTTTTGAAACAGCGATCTTTCCAAGTCTGCAATCAATCCACCCTCTCCCACAACTTCATCCAGGCGCCTCCATAGCCATGTGGGCAGGAGCAGTAGTGCGTAGCCACACGCTTCTTGATTAGACTGGGGTTCGAGCCCGTGACCACCAAACACGGATGATGCGGAAAGGTCAGGAAATGACCACCGCATATTCCTGGAGCAATAATTGCCTTAGTTGCTAATGCTCCTGAAAAAAAATAAATAAATAACTTCATCCAAGAAGAATGTGTTCCACAAGGCTGTTTTAAGTGCCACTCTATTCATTATAAAAATCAACTCAATTACTAAGGTCATTCCAGCCACTCTATTTACTACTTTATATTCAGATGATTTTAGTATATCTTATCACTCTCAGAACATGAGAATGACTGAGAGACAACTTAAAGGTGCTCTTAATAAGATTACAATCAGGGCTGCAGGTAACGGTTTTTGCATATCACCTGAAAAAACTGTTCAGTTCATTTCTGTAGAAGACGTAATCTCCACCCTGACCTAATTCTAAAGCTGGGGAACCACGATATACCTGTTGTGCCTACCATCCAATTCCTTGGGTTAACTTTAGATAAAAAATTGACCTTTCTTGACCATATTAAACCACTTATAACCACCTGTTTTAATAAATTATATATATTTTAGAATACTATCAGCCACATCATGGGGTGCTGACAGTCATACACCTTCATTTATATCATGCTATCATAAGATCAAGGTTAGACTATGGATCACCAGTTTACAACCCTGCTAGACCTACCATCTTGAGGTCTTTGGACCCTATTCACCACAGTGGCTTATGCATTGCTCTTGGAGCCTACCACACATCTCCTGTGCACAGATGTGTGGTAGAGAATCTCATGATTCCCCCACTCTCTCTATGAAGACACATTTTACTGCTAAATTATGCTTTCAAAATAAAAAGCCAACCCCTGCATCCAGCATGGAAACATCTATTTACTCCAGATTGGGAGAACCTTTATGCCGTTTATCCATCAATAAATTGACCTACTGGCATACATCTTTACTCACTACTTGATAATTGGCAGCCTGACCTTTCTAAAATAGCCACCACTAGTCTCACTGCTCCTCCATGGGCTTTTTGTCCTGCTACCTGTGATCTGTCCCTGGGGTAAAACTACTCTTTCTCCACAGAATGTAAATCAGCTTCATAAATTTCTCATATGAATCTCCGGGTATGAGAAATATGAGATTCATATTTCTCATACCCGGATATACACAGATGGCTCCAAAACTGACCATCAGGTCAGTGCTGCTGTTGTTCTTCTATCATCCATAATCTCTCGTCAGTTACCTTTAGAATGCAGTATCTTTACTGCTGAACTACATGCCATATTAATGGCCCTAGAAGCTATAAAATTTGAGCAGTTTATCCATAGTATTTTTACTGACTCTCTGTGCCCTTCTCGCTTTACAGCAACCAAGAAAGCATCCCAACTACCTACTTGGTAATATTCAAAACTTGCTGACCATCTAGCTAAGAACACGAAGGTAGTAAAATTTTGTTGAGTCGCTAGCCATGTTATCATACCTAGCAATGACAGTGCTAACCATGCAGCCAAATCTACTGTGGAACCAGTTGATGATTCTTTCAAAATCCCTTTCACCGACAATAAAAGTTTTATAATGAAGCAAAGTATGAATCACTGGCAAACCAGTGATTCATACTTCGCCAGTTTGTTGCCTTCTTGGTTTTGCCAGATGGCAAAACCAAGAAGGCAACAAACTCCTTCTGATTAAACCGGAACTCCAGTTTGGCCATCTAGTTCCTGCTTGAACCAAAAGGAAGAAGTCACACTTAGCATTAGCATTAGTAGAGGCATTTGATGCAAGAAAGCAAGCTTATGCAGCATCAGCCAAAAAAAATAAATAAATAAAAAATAACCACTTCCACTTCACCCCTCTGTTCGTTCGAAATACCTGTCCAGCTGAGCCTTAAACTTATTTAGGCTATCAACTTCCACGACAAGGGATGGAAGTCTATTCCAGCAACCAACCACCCACTGGCTAAAGGCAAATTTCCTCACGTCTATCCTACATCTGTCTTTCCTCAATTTGAATTTATGCCCTCTCAGGTGATTATTCTGAGCAAGAGGAAGAATCCCATCAGCACTGAGCATGCTCAAACCATTCAAGGCTTTATACACCTCTATCAGATCACCTCGCCGGTGCCTAGTCTCCAGACACTGTAATTTGCAAAACGTAAGCCTTTCTTTGTAAGAGCACCCCTTTGTTCCATTCACTAATCTTGTTGCACTTGCAAGACTACGAATAATATATACACACCTTACTCACTTTTATCTTCTTTCTTCCTCAGATCTGTCTGAACTGCCAATGCACAAATCACAGTCCAACACATCATAGTTGACTGCCCTCTCTATAATGGAGTATGGCAACCCACCTTCTTATAAAGCCATGCAGCCCAAATGACACCTATGTTGCAACAAATATTAGACAACAGATCTGATATTAAAGCAGTTTTCACTTTCCTAAAAAGGATAAAATACTATGACAAAATATAATGCTTAAATCTCACATAATGCACATATCTCACTTTTAATAATGCCTGTTATCTCCTACCATTGTTTGGTGCATAATAGCCTTTAGCTGCGCCGTAAAACCTCCAATAACAACAACACAATTGTGAAAAATCCTTTTTTTATATTCAAAACATAATTATTTTTTAGAAATAACTCACTTCTCCAATGCTTTAGACATGTTTTTCATCCACTCTTATTTGAATATTATCTCCCTTGTCTTTGACTGATAGTGAGTTCAATGTGAATCAAAATACCTGCGTGCTTCAAAAATTGGATGGTAACCAGACTGTTTCATGATGTGAAGCATGAAAGTGTAATAACTGGATATGCTGCCATAAAGCATATCACATGTGCTTCAATAATTGTACACAAAGTATGTGCACTAATTTTAAATTCATGTTTTTCAGCATATGCGTATAATTATCAAGAATAGGCTTCACTTGGTCCTGCATTTTCTTTTTTGCACGTTAAGTAAGAAATTTTCTGAAACTCCCAGTATCTTCCAATGAAAGACATTGAGAGTTTCAGCTGTGTGAACTGAATAGATTAAGATCACATTGCTGAAGGTCTTGTGGAATTTTTATCTTTACTGACACCAAATACTGGAAGCTTGTCCACAAAAAATTTCAAAATCTGAATGTGACACATTGCGAATTGATGAAATTTGTGCTAAATCGGCATTATAAGAACATTTTTCAATGGAAACTTGTGAATCATGCAGTCATAAAGTACTTCCTCACTGAGCAAAAATAACAGAATCATCCTTCTGGGTTTAGTTTGTTATGGTAATCAGCTTATAGCATAGAAGTGAAAGATTGAAAACTGTTAGTAAAATAAATTTACATGTAACATTCTTCAACATATCAAGGAGTAATGACTTCATCACATGGTCAACTGGAACATTGGCGAGGCACACTGGAAACTGAATCTTGAGCTCAGCTCAAGGTCCAATACACAGGTTAGGCACCATAAACCTAACTCCCTTAAAAAAAAAACAATAAAACTTTGTGGTTTTATTTATCATTATTTTCGTCAGCATTACCGTACATAATACGCTAAACGTAAATAAAAAAAAATTGACTAAGGGCAAGAAAGACAGTTGTTCTATGGAAAAGTAAATAACTATGGGAAATGTAAAGTACAATAATTTTTTGTTTTCACCAAACTGTAGCTTTGTTCTTTGGCAGCTCCAAATTAACCTGTAAAAATATTACCTAAATTAACTTGTAAAAATATTACAGCTCACATGTCATATGAGCTGTAACAGCAAACACAAGAATATATAACTAGCAAGATTGTATGCACAAATAACCAATTTAACACTGTTTTTATTTTTACAGTGAGGTACCGGAATAGCCTGTAAAAATAAAACCATTAAAAATAGAGTAATATTTATATATAATAATAAGCCATATGTTCAGTGAATCATTTTGGCCAAAATAAGTTATTTTTTTTGTACTGAAAAATATTTTAAAAGGTTACCTTTTAATACACATAATAGTCTATAAATAGACTAAGTTATCAACTGTCAAAATTAAAAACAAGCACTACGAAGCCTATGAACAAAAGTAAAATAGACAGCCATCTTTTGTATTGTATAAGGGCTGTTTGAAAAGTAAAGACAATCAATTAAAAGACAATCAATCACAAAACAACACGTAATACTGGTCAACCTGTAAAATGCTACGAAAATGAAAATACCCAATCTTCACTAATTTCATGCTGCTGAACATGAAAATCACATTAAAATTTGTCAAATGGCTCTTGTTTTTGAATTACGGTTGGGGGTCTCACATTATCAACTACGGCTCTCCAGCAAAATGCATGGCAACACTGCAGTTTCAGTACGACCACGTTCTTATCGTGTGATAAGTTATCACCTCACACATCTTCAACTCCTTTGCAGTAAACCTCGAATATGACTAGGTACTGGGTGATTTGTTCTCAGTTAATGGTTGTTCTCTGTGAGATTCCTACTTTTTGTGCAGTATTTGTGTCGTGTAAGATTAATATGCCCTGTAATTGGGTGAATAGTCCGGATGACTTCTGTTGTGTGTGTGTGTGTGTGTGTGTGTGTGTGTGTGTGTGTGTGTGTGTGTGTGTGTGTGTGTGTGTGTGTGTGTGTGTGTGTGTGTGTGTGTGTGTGTGTGTGTGTGTGTGTGTATGGAGAAGTCACGTTAGCTTCAAGAAAGAGTCCCTTAACTCGAGCCATAAAAAAAGGCTTACTTCTTGTGCTTTGTGTGTAAATTAGGCAACCAGGACAAGAACTGGGCTCCACACATATGCTGCACTACCTATTCATCAAAACTCAATCTGTGGGTGAATTGAAAGGGACATTTTATGCCTTTTGCAGTGCCCATGATATGGAGGAAGCCAACAAATCAAGTCATAGACTGTTACTTCTGTGTGGTACCTCCTATTAGAAAAGGAATGACAATGAAGAAAAAGTGTTATGGTGAAGTACTACCTATTCCTGAACCACCCAACCATTTTTCTGTACACCCTGATGAAGACACTGAGGATCAACTTGATATACATGAAGAAATACAGCAGTTATCTGCATCGAGGAATCCACCATTTTGTCCAAACCTTTATCCTTCTGAACCACATAAGATCAGAGAAAAGTGAGCTTAATCACCTCATCAGGGATCTCGAACTGCCAAAGAATAAGGCAGAGCTGTTGGCCTCGAGGCTACAACAGTAGAATCTTCTAGATCATTCTGTGAAAGTGACAACATTTCATACTTGAAATAAAGACTATGATAAATTCTATCAAACAGAAGGTGAATGCACTGTTTGTAAGGATGTTGATGGTCTAATAGCAGCAATGAATATGACGCATATTCCCAAAGAATGGTGACTATTTGTAGACACTTCTAAGGTTAGCCTTAAGTCTGTGTTATTACACAATGGAAATATACTGCCTTCAATACCTCTTGCGTATGCCATCCACAAAAAAGAAACATACGCAAACATGGAGAACATCCTTTTAGGTATACACTATCAGAAGTATGATTGGCAGATATGTGGTGATTTAAAGGTAATCACCATTTTATCAGGACTATAATAGGTTTACACTAAGTATTGTTGCTTTCTCTGCGAGTGGGATATTTGTGCCAAGGATATGCACTACAAGAAGAGGAGTTGGCCTCAATGAAAATCATAAAACACCTGGAAAGAAAAACATGGCATTTGAACCTCTGTTAGATCCAAATAAAATTTTGCTACCGCCACTCCAGATAAAACTGGGACTCGTGAAAAATTTTGTGAAGGCTTTGGAAGTGATCGGTCTTGCATTCACATACTTCCGAGATAAATTCCCAAGACTTAGTACATAGGGGATTAAGGCAGGTGTTTTCATTGGTCCACAAATTAAGCAACTTTTCAAAGAGACAAACAGTTTGAATGTGTCCTTAGTGATAGCGAGAAATCAGCATGGAAAGTCTTTTGAAATGTTCGACTGGTTTTCTAGGAAATGTTAAAGCTGGAAACTACAGGCAGCTTATGGAAGATCTCATTACTTCTTACGAAAAACTGGGGTGCAACATGTCATTGAAGATGAATTTCTTCCCACCAAACTGTGGTTCATCAGCAATGAACATGGTGAGTGCTTCCATCAAGACATCACAGTGATGGAATAAAGGTACAAAAGCAAACGGAGTGCCCCCATGTTAGTCAATTATTGTTGGATGGTGAAAAGGGATGCTCCCGAAGCTGAATACAAGCGAAAGGCAAAACGGGCCCATGTTTGATACAGATATGTTTGTAGCTACATCTTAATGCCATATAAATAAAAAATACCTTGTATAAATATAAAAAACTACTTTTTTCGAAAACAAGAGCCAATCTGCCATTTTAAGCACTATGTCCATGTTTAGCACCCCAAAATCTATAAAGTAAACTTACTTTCATGCCCGTTACAAGATATGACCCAAACTTTTTTGTTCAGTGTAATTAAAGGTGTATGAGTACATTACATTTCAACAGTTATCATATCAACATACTGTTCATTCAATTGTTACCTTGTATTGTGAGTGTCATTACCTGTGTCGAAAAATTCAGCAACATTCCTGTTCAACCAGGTTTCTATGTCCCATCAAACTTCATCACCAAATCACTTCTCTGTGAAACAGTTTTCACGGTTTTCAAACACCCAAACAGATGGAAGTTGGAAGGAATAATGTCTGAAATTTGTGATGGATGGGCAAGCTGCTCTCATCTATAAATGCTGTAACTACTGTTGTGTTGACCTTTTCTGAACCGACTGCACCCAGACAGATTTATTTCTTGGTCATGAACATTGAACTATACACAGATTTCAGTTTTCTGATGAATTTTTGTGGGTTTAATTTGCTTTAGCATGTAGAAATTGAATAACTGCATATATTCATTCATTTGTCCATGTTTCAAGCAAAGCAGCCATTTCAGCTTAGCCATCCAATGTTGACTAAAATGTTTAGTGACCTGTAATAAAATGAAAAGAAATATTACTTACATGCCTTTATTTATGCTTCACTATTGTGAGGAAGGTGTTACCTTGCATTACAAACAGTTCTCACAGTACTTGCTGTACCAGTGTACAGCAAATACTATATAACTGTGCCACTTCCTGATTGTCAAATATAATTTTGTAATCAGGAAATGTTTAAAATTAATGTTTTGCATTAGATACTCAATAAAAACATATTCCACATCCTTTTTAACGTGATAAAAAGCAATGAACTTCAGCAGAGGCGGATTTAACGGCGGGCGCACCGGGCGCGCGCCATGGGCCCCGACTTCTGAAGGGCCCCCTCAAAACCCCAACTTTACACTTTTTTCTAATGACACCAAGTTTGGTTTCATATGTGCAATTTTAATTACGTACAAGTTTATAATCGGCGGTTAAACCTGATAGTATGTTTATATTCGCTTATTTTCATTATTTCATTACTACACTGCATACTATACACATACTACGCTGCATAGGCTCCGCGCGGCTGCGCTGCCGCTCATCGGAGCAATAGAATCGTATTTTCTACTTTGTATTTACAAAGGTTTTCCAGCTGTGCAGACTTACGATATACGCAAATACGCGTATATCGTATATTGTTGAAATTATATTAAGATGAAATTAATTCCTGTTGTTATATCAGCTCCTGGATTTTCGTAGTTTATGAATAATTTTTGAATTTTAATTAATCATTAATTCATTGCACTATAACGAAAAATCTCTTCTCTAGTATTCTGATCATTGAGACTATTAAATTTTATTTTATTGGTAGACTACCAATGGTAGCTAGAAAAATGAAACGACATCTATCAGGGGCCGAAAAAAGACAAATTAAAAAAAGACGCGAATGTAATATAATACATATATTATATTCAAATTTTATTGGAAATAAAACATTAATAGTACATAATTTTTTTTATTTATTTAAAAAAATGGTTAACATGCATTTTTATTTTCCCTGTCTCTCTCTTTTTTTTAAGGGGCCCAATATTTTCTTCTGCGCCCGGGGACTCAGCCGACCTTAATCCGCTTCTGAACTTCAGTTTTAGGAAACAGAAAAAGTATTGTTTCTTTCTTATGCTCAGTTATTTTTCATGTGAAACAACTGTCTTATTCTGTTTTTTTTTGTGGTTAAACATATTCAAAAGCAAATTCATCACAGAAAGAATTAGGGTGCTCCATACTATTATATAAATTTAATAAATGCAACATTTATACTTGATCTCTTTGAATTAATTTAACAATGCTGCATTTCTATTCATCTGTAGAAAAAAAAAACTGGCCCACAAGTTTCACTCAGTTATGGTGCATTTTTTTGAGGGGGGGGTGAGGTATTGTGGAGTTTTAGACACATCAGAGACTTAGAACACATTGTGTATTATGTCTCTTCAAATGTTCATGGACCAATCAAGTAACTTGGCTAATTACAGCCCTAATTGAAGAAGCCTCAGAAATTCCTCCAGTTTACAATGGGTCTCAAATCCAGACCTCTTAGTAATAATAAGTAATGAAGCCACTATACTATCCTGGAGGGGATGAATAAGTGACAGAGGTTAACACTTTTTAATTATACTGCTTACTGCCACTCAATTCCAAAGAACAATAAAGCTACTCATTTTTTTAACTAGAAAGTTACTGGGGAAAGCCCTAGAGTGCCAACTTTATCTGTTCATCCATAGAAAAAAAAAAACTCTGGAACTGGCCCCCAAATTTCACTCAGTTATGGTACATTTTTATGAGAGGTGAGGTATTGTGGAGTTTTAGACACATCTTTATCAGAGACTTAGACCACATTGTGTATTATGTCTCTTCAAGTGTTCATGGACCAATTTAACCTGGCTAATTACAGCCCCAATTAAAGAAGCCTTAGAAATGGTTTGAGCATACTCAATGTTGATGGGAATCATCCTCTTGCTCAGAATAATAACCTGAGAGGGCATAAATTAAAATTGAGGAAAGACAGTTGTAGGATAGAGGTGCGGAAGTTTGCCTTTAGCCAGCGGGTGGTTGATTGCTGGAACAAACTTCCATCTATCAATGTAGAAGTTGATAGCTTAAACAGATTCAAGGCAGAACTAGACAAAGATTTGGAACGAGTGGATGGGTGAAATGAGAAGGGTGTGTGTGTGTGTGTATGTGTGTGTGTTTTTTTTGGCTGATACTATATAAGCTTGCTTTCTTACGTCATGTACACTTGCTAATGCTAATGGTGCAAGGAAGTCCTAGGCTTTCACTGCACTAACAAAAAAAATATATGTATATATAATAAATAGTTACTTAAAAATAAAAATAATAGATAAATAATAAAATAAAATAGAATAAATTAAACTACCAATTTGACTCCCTCCTCAATTAGACATGTCTATTCAGCTGACCTTTGAATTTTCTCAACCTTTACAGGTTGAGGGATCTGTAGAGGTAATTTATTCAGTACTTAACAACTATAGTTTGGCTAACTACAGATTAGCCTGACTTTATTAATGAGGAAGACTTTAGAAATTCTCCAGTTGTTAGGAATTAAACCCAGACTTCTCCAAACAAGTGGCAAATGGCGATGCAAACAAGTGGCAAATGGCATGCCAACAAGGTAGTGATAAGCATAATCAAGAGGTCATAATTGATTATTTCAATTGTAGCCAATCATTGAATTATTTCAGTTATACTCATATCATTTGATTATGGAAAATAATTTGATTATATCATTCAAATGATTAGTAGTTAATTAATAATCATTCAATTATGCCCATCACTACAATTATGCTACACGGAGAGCAGATATGTGGTGATGCTGTATGTATATGATTCAGTGTTGTTGTTGTAGTTCGGTTTAATGACACAAGGGCTACTAAGGCCAGATTGTGTCTCTTCGTCGTTAATTGACAAAAAGCGTATTGTTAGAGAGATTAAATTATATGCTTCTGTACAAACCAATATGTTTTAGATATAATAAAAGTTCTTCAATATTTGCTTCATTTCCTAAGATGCGAGATAAATCAAGTGATATATTCAATGTAGAGAGTGACTGAAAAGTGTTTGACTAGATGGTTGAATGCAAGGGACAATCAACCAGGAAATGACGGACTGTAAGTTGCGTCTGACAGGATGAGCACTGTGGTGGGCTTTCACCCAATAATAGGAAGAGATGAGTATGGTGAGTATGTCCAATTCTGAGTCTCGCCAGTACCACTTCCTCTCGTCTGTTTCTTCGGAAGCCAGACAGCCACAGCTTTGGATCTTCTTTTATCTGGTAAAGTTTATTGTTAGTGTCACTTTTCCAGGTCTGTGACCATTTATCGTAGCAGGCTTTGCATATGACAGACTTAACATCAGAGAAAGGAACCTGAGGATGTTGTGAGAGAGCGGATTGAGGATGTTTAGCGGCAAAGTCAGCACTTTCATTTCCCGGAATGCCTGAATGGCCAGGGATCCAGCAAAAACTGATTGCCTGATTGGACACACTGCAAGCGAATAGCTGGGAATGAATCTGTTTCAATGTAGGGTGAGAAATGGAGGAATTCTTCCTTATGGCAGAGACAGCACTAAGAGAATCTGTGTAAATTATGGCAGATGAGATGGAAAGCTCAATTATCTTACTAAGTGCTAACTTAATGGCATATAATTCAGCTGTGAAGACACTGCAAGCAAGCGGTAGTGTGGCTGAACTTGTACATAAAGGAAAAACTGCCGCAGCACCTACCATACTTTCAGTTTTTGAACCATCCGTATAAATTTTACAGGCATGGTTGTTCATAGCATGAGCTGAATGTAACTGTCTGATATTGCAGGAAGGTATATATTTCCCCCACTGGAGGAAGTGTGTATCTTGAGAGACAGGCACATAAGTCCAAGGAGCAACAGGTGTAGTTGTTGGAAGATTTCGTTTAAATTGACATTCCAAGTCTGAACAAGCTCTTTGATCCCGAGAGAGGCGGGTCTATTTTCATTTGGCTTGCTCTCATAGAAGGCTTCCCAACGAGTATTATAGAGATACTCCCAACTTGGGTGCGATGGTAGACTCTGAATCTTAGCAGCAAAGAAATGCACTGAATCTTACAGTGCATTTCTTTTCTGACAGTCTGTAACCATTCCGTGAAGGTCAGGATTCTATTTTGGTTATGGCAAGTTGTAGCTGCCGTTCAATGGTATTCGTACTTTGAGATTGACAGGAAATGGTAAGATCATCTGCATACATGTAAGTTTGAACAGTTTTTGGGATAATTCGTGTCATGCTGCTAACTCGGATTGAAAACAGTGTTGGACTGAGTATTGATCCCTGCGGGACTCCCTCTTCCTGAATGTGAGATGTAGAGAGGACGTTTTTGTTTCGGACTTGAAAAGAGTGCAATTGCAGGAAATTCTGAATTATTTCTGGCAAATGACCCCTAAGCCCCAGATGGTAAAGGTCCATAATAATACCATGCCGCCATGTAGTATCAAATGCCTTTTCAAGATCTAAATTGTCCATGACTAGATGTTGTTTCATGACAAAGGCATTACGGCTTTGAGACTCGGCTTTAATGAGCACATCTAGGGTTGATCTATTTTTTCGAAAGCCATACTGGTGATCTGGAAGGAGATTTTCTGACTCCAGGATGTAAGTGAGCCTAGTATGAACCATTCTTTCGAAAATTTTTCCCATGCAGCTCGTAAGAGATATTGGCCTGTAGTTTTCAACACAGGAAGGATTTTTTCCTGGTTTTGGTAAGGCAATAATGATCGAATGGCGCCATGAAGTGGGATAGGCATTTTCAGAGAAGATCCGATTGTAAAAAATTAATATGGTTCTCAAGTCTTCTCCAAGTAAATGCTTTAACATAATGTAATGAACTCCATCTGGACCTGCAGCACTATTGGAAGATCTGTTTAATGATTCTTGAAGTTCTATTAACGTAAACGGTTGGTTGTACGGGAATGAGCGGCGCATGGAGAAGTTAATTTTATACTGTTCTGCACCAACTTTGATGTTCTGGAAGGTGGAGGCGTAGGTGGCGGAAGCTGAGATTTTTGCAAATGATTCTGCTAATGCATTTGCAACTTCTTCGGGAGTAGAAATGTCTTTCCCTTTCCAATGAAGTATCGGAGAGGGCAGCCGAGCAAATTTCCCATTTAGTGCCTGTATTCTTTTCCAGATGACTTGTGTGTCCGTATCTTTGGTAATGGTGGAGGAAAAAACAATCCATGAATCCCGTTTCACTTTCCGCCTAACTTGTCTAGATTTTGCTTTTAGTCTTTTAAAAGCAATTAGGTTACTAGTGGTGGGATACTTGCGGAAATGATTCCAGGCGCGGTTTTTTTCCTGTTTGGCAATTAAACAATCTGTATTCCACCAGTGATTTCTGTGTTTTTGATATGGTGTGCATTTTGGAATGGAGGCCTTAGCTGCAGTCAGAATCTGATTGGTTATGTAAGTGTTTACATCATCAATATGTTGTCTTTGAACATAAAATCTGTCTAAGTGTATCTGGGCAGAATAGCCACCCCAGTTTGCCTTTTTTTAAACTGCCAAGTGGATCGTTGGTCAGGATTTGAAGTTACCCCTGTTTGTAGTGAGCAAATAATTGGAAAGTGATCACTGTTGAAGGGATCGGTTAATACCGACCATGTCATGATTGGAAATATGGATGGTGAACAAATTGACAAGTCTATTGCGGAAGCAGATCCAGTTGCTAAGTGAATGTAGGTAGGAGATCCAGAATTTAATAAATTAAGATCATTATTATGCATTCCAAGAAAATTAATGGAGGCACTGGTTAAAGAAGCACTGCAGGATCATCTGGACAAGAATTCAGTTATAGCTCAGACACAGCATGGTTTTGTTAAGGGCAGGTCTTGTCTGACTAAGTTGATTGGATACTATTATGTAGTCACAAAAGAACTTGATGCAGGGAATAACTTTGATATTATATATTTGGATCTTAGAAAGGCTTTTGATACTGTTGCGCATGGAAGACTGCTGCACAAATTGGAGTAGTGTGGCATTGGAGGCAAATTGCTGCTATGGATAAAGGGATGGTTGAGTGGCAGAAGACAGAGAGTGGTAATCAATGGACACTGCTCAACGTGGACTAATGTTATTAGTGGAGTTCCTCAGGGTTCAGTGTTGGGTCCATTGTTGTTTTCTGTATTTATAAATGATATTGATGATGGTGTATCAGGCTTAATGTCCAAGTTTGCAGACGATACCAAGGTTGGCAGGGTTGTTAAGGACACTACTGATACTATGCTGCTGCAACAGGATCTGGAAAGGTTGAGCAGATGGGCTGAGAGGTGGCAAATGAAGTTTAACATTGACAAATGTAAAGTACTACATATGGGAAACAGTAACCCCAGATCAACGTATCAACTCTGTGGTACTACGCTGACAGTGGTAGAGAATGAAAAGGACCTGGGGGTAATTGTGCAGGCAGATATGAAGTTCTCTGAGCAGTGCAGACGAGCTGCAAGAGTAGCTCATGGTGTCTTGTCAATGATATACAGGAATTTTTCTAGCAGGGACAGGGATGTGATTATTCCCCTGTATAAGGCATTGGTCAGGCCACACCTTGAGTACTGTATACAGGTCTGGAGGCCTCATTTCAAGAAGGATGTAGAGCTGCTGGAACGAGTACAGAGAAGGGCAACAAGATTAGTGAATGGAACAAAGGGTTGCTCTTACGAAGAAAGGCTTAAGTTTTGCAAATTACAGAGCCTGGAGACTAGGCATCGGCGAGGTGATCTGATAGAGGTGTATAAGGCTTTGAATGGCTTGAGCATGCTCAATGCCGATGGGATTCTTCCTCTTGCTCAGAATAATCACCTGAGAGGGCATAAATTCAAATTGAGGAAAGACGGATGTCGGATAGATGTGCGGAAATTTTCCTTTAGCCAGCGGGCAGTTGGTTTGTGGAATAGACTCCCATCGCTTGTTGTTGAAGTTGATAGCCTAAACAAATTTAAGGCTCAGCTGGACAGGTATTTCAAACGAACGGAGGGATGAAATGGGAGTAGTGGTTGTTTTTTTTTTTTTTTTTGGCTGATGCTGAATAAGCTTGCTTTCTTGCATCATATGCCTCTACTAATGCTAATGCTAATGAATTCCTCCATCAATTTGCCTCTTATATCCATTGTGGCCAATCCCCACAATGGATGGTGTCCATTAAAGTCACCAAAAAGACAAATTGGAGTTGGGAGTTGTGCAATGAGGTTGTCAAGTTCTGAAAGCAGAAGTGGTGCAGATGGCGGAATATAAATGGAAACAGTGGTAAATGATGTACGAACTGCAAGGCGAGCTGCCACAGCTTCTAGGGTAGTTCTCAATTGGATCGGCCTGGATGGTATGTTAGCATTAACAAGAATAGCAACTCCTCCACGTGCAGGTGATACTGAGTTCCTATCTCGTCTGTAAATGGTATAACTTGAAAATTTTGGCAAAACTTGGGGTGACAAGAATGTTTCCTGTAAGCATACACCTATGGGATTAAATTGAGCTATTAAATCTCGTAAGTCATCAGAATGAGTGCTTAGTCCTCTGCAATTCCATTGTATGATCTTATTCATTATTTAGGTTTACCTGAGGGTGATTCATCTGACTGTTTTCTGTACGTGGGACATTTTTTCCGGTCCTTTTTTGAGAATGTGGGGCGTCCAGTATCCATGGTGTCATCTGCATGGAGTTCTAGAATAGGTTCCTCATTGTCTAGCAGCTCATCTACATCCATGCGTTTGGAGGGAGATTCCATTTTTTTAGAGACTGATTCAGATTTTAATTGTTCTTTTCCAACTGGGACTGATGGGGTATGAGTAGGAATGCTGATTGGAGTATTTGTGGCTTCGCTAGTTCTTTTTGGAGTATTTTCTTTCTCTGAGGTTGAAAGCGTAGATTTGAGCCAGTTCGCTAGAGAGGTGTTAGGTGGAACTGATACATCTGTTTGAGCTGCAGTAGAAACGAAGTTCCGAGTGCGAGCTGCATAGGAACGACTACTAGGCATGGTCGACATAACTTGTCTACATGCCTCAGGAAAGGTGACTATATTTTCTATTTTGTATTTTTGAATTTTCTTTCCTGTAATCCATAGCTCACATGTTTTGGAAAAAGCTGGGTGGCTTTCTTTGCAGTTTGGACAAACAGGGGTTTTGACAGAGCAATCCGCTTGAGTGTGATCTTTTGAGCCGCAGATGGGACATATGGCCTCACCTCTACATGCCTGCTGCGAATGCCCGTATTTCTGGCATTTGAAGCAGCGAACGGGATTCGGGATATATGGTCTAATACGACAATTCAAATAGCCAGCTTTAATTGAGGATGGTAAGTCTGGCGTACTGAATGTTAAAATGATGGATCTCGGAGTGAGATTTCCATCTTTTTTAGTCATAATCCGTTTCACATTTGTAACTTTTTGACTACTTAGTTCTTGAAGTAGCTCTTCTTCGCAGACTGTAATTAGGTCCCACTCAATTAGCATTAGCATTAGCATTAGCATTAGTAGAGGCATATGATGCAAGAAAGCAAGCTTATTCAGCATCAGCCAAAAAAAAAAAAAAAAAAAAAACCACTACTCCCATTTCACCCCTCCGTTCGTTCGAAATACCTGTCCAACTGAGCCTTAAATTTATTTAGGCTATCGACTTCAACAACAAGCGATGGGAGTCTATTCCACAAACCAACTGCCCGCTGGCTAAAAGCAAATTTCCGCACATCTATCCGACATCCGTCCTTCCTCAATTTGAATTTATGCCCTCTCAGGTGATTATTCTGAGCAAGAGGAAGAATTCCATCGGCATTGAGCATGCTCAAGCCATTCAAAGCCTTATACACCTCTATCAGATCACCTCGCCGATGCCTAGTCTCCAGGCTCTGTAATTTGCAAAACTTAAGCCTATCTTCGTAAGAGCAACCCTTTGTTCCATTCACTAATCTTGTTGCCCTTCTCTGTACTCGTTCGAGCAGCTCTACATCCTTCTTGAAATGAGGCCTCCAGACCTGTATACAGTACTCAAGGTGTGGCCTGACCAATGCCTTATACAAGGGAATAATCACATCCTTATCCCTGCTAGAAAAATTCCTGTATATCATTGACAAGACACCATGAGCTACTCTTGCAGCTCGTCTGCACTGCTCAGAGAACTTCATATCTGCCTGCACAATTACCCCCAGGTCCTTTTCATTTTCTACCACTGTCAGCGTAGTGCCACAGAGTTGATACGTTGATCTGGGGTTACTGTTTCCCATATGTAGTACTTTACATTTGTCAATGTTAAACTTCATTTGCCACCTCTCAGCCCATCTGCTCAACCTTTCCAGATCCTGTTGCAGCAGCATAGTATCAGTAGTGTCCTTAACAACCCTGCCAACCTTGGTATCGTCTGCAAACTTGGACATTAAGCCTGATACACCATCATCAATATCATTTATAAATACAGAAAACAACAATGGACCCAACACTGAACCCTGAGGAACTCCACTAATAACATTAGTCCACGTTGAGCAGTGTCCATTGATTACCACTCTCTGTCTTCTGCCACTCAACCATCCCTTTATCCATAGCAGCAATTTGCCTCCAATGCCACACTTCTCCAATTTGTGCAGCAGTCTTCCATGCGCAACAGTATCAAAAGCCTTTCTAAGATCCAAATATATAATATCAAAGTTATTCCCTGCATCCAGTTCTTTTGTGACTACATCATAGTATCCAATCAAATTGGTCAGACAAGACCTGCCCTTAACAAAACCATGCTGTGTCTGAGCTATAACTGAATTCTTGTCCAGATGATCCTGCAGTGCTTCTTTAACCAGTGCCTCCATTAATTTTCCTGGAACCGAAGTTAAACTAACAGGTCTGTAATTACTTGTGTCAGCCTTTGATCCTCCTTTGTGAATTGGGGTTACATTTGCACATCTCCAGTCCATGGGTACCTCCCCTGAGTCCAAAGAAGCTCTCATAATTATGGCTAGGGGTTTGCTTACTTCCTTTGCTGCCTCCTTTAATATAACTGGATAGATCCCATCCACCCCTGGTGCCTTTTTTATGTTTATCCTCAGCAATTTCTCCTCCACTTTCCTCTCAGTTATTAGAAAATAATCTAGCTCACTGACAATGTTTACTTCACCTACGACATTCCCCTTCCTGAATAACTCCTCATGTGTGAATGTAGATGCAAAATACTCGTTTAGATTGTTAGCCATCTGAGCAGGATCCTCAACTGTTGAACCATCAACATCCAGTGGACCAATCTGATTCATCCCTTTCCTTCTTGAGTTTAAATAGGTAAAGAACTCTTTTCTGTTTTTCTTTGCGTCCTTTGCCAAGGATTTCTCATAATCTGCCTTTGCCTGCCTAATCTCCTTTGTGACTTGGTTACAGACCAACTTATATCTATCATAGGCTTCCATGTCACCCATTAATTTGTATGTATCCCATGCATTTTTCTTCTCTGCCATATGTCTCATTAGTTCATCTGACAACCATTTAGGCCTGAACCTTGAACAATATTTCTTGGTTGGTATGTAAAGCCTGGTAGCTTCCAAGATTAGTTCCTTGAATGCTTCCCATTTTGAATTTGCTGTTGGTAACATCATCAGTTGGTCCCACCGTATAGAATTTAAATACTGTCTCAGACCATCATAGTCGCCTTTACGAAAGCAAAAACCCTTCCCTTTGCCTCTGATGGTAGTTACCTCCTTGAGTAAATCCCACTTCAGCACACTGTGATCACTGCCACCCAGTGGTTCCTTTATCTGCAGATTCCTAATGCATGAAGAATCACTACTGATAATCAGATCAAGAGTATTATTCCCTCTAGTTGCCTCCCGAACATGCTGGTGTAGAAAACAATCATCCAATAAATCCACAAAAGCCCTGCTAGTGTGTGAGTGACCAACCCACAAATTCCAGTCAATATCTGGGAAATTAAAATCCCCCATTATAAGACTCTCTGATTTACTGGCCCATTCTATTTCCCTGTACAGTATCTTATTATACTCATCATAGTCATTAGGCCTATAGCACACTCCTACTCTCAATTTTGATTTACCTATGCTTATGTCACACCAAACTGACTCGACACTGCCCTGTCCATCAATGTCGAGTGGCTTCACTTCCTTGGATTTTATGTGTTTTTTAACTAATAGCATAACCCCTCCTCCCCTCCTGTCCTGTCTATCCTTTCTATACACATTGTACTCCCCAAATTCCAGTTCTGCATTCCTTATATCTGTGTGACACCACGTCTCTGATATCCCAACAATATCTGCCTTTGATGTTTTGAGCAATACCTCAAATTCATCAAATTTATTTACTAACTAATTTATTTACTATTAGGTCTCACTTTGATGAATTTAAGGTTCTGTGTGGAGTAATTGCTACTGTGAGCCCACAAAATGATGTTGTGTTTAAGAGCCGCTCAGAATGTTTAGCGGTGGCAGTTTCAATGAGGAGATCTCCAGATTGTAGTCTTTTCACCATTTTTGGTGATCCAGTAATTGATTCCAAATATTTTTGAATCAAGAATGGTGATAATTTTCCTATAGGTTGGAAGGATAAAGAATGAATCACCAAGAAATTTGGTAATTGATCATGGCATTGAGGTTCCCTTCTAAGCCTTTTGGGGTTGTTGGTGTCACGGTCGTTGTCAGGAGTTTCTGACCTTAAGCTTGATGGCTCTAAAGGTGGATAACTATTCGTATCCATGTTAGCTCCTTTTGGCCCTGGGGGTATATTTTTACCACCCAGATTACTGGCCCCGCCACGGGGAGACAGGAGCAGTGCCGTTTGTGGCCAAGCGTATAGGTTAGTACAGTTAGTAAGATGAATTAAATTAAAGAAAAAAGTTCTTTCCTTCTTCTGAGCTCTTTTCTTAGTGCTTTTAAGAAAGAAGGGCTACTTAACGGAAAAGTTTAATAAGCAAGGGAGAAAACAAAACAGAACCTAGTCGCTTAGAGAAAAACGCTTTTCAATCGCACGAGGATCGCTTGGCCACGGAAACGCTTGGCACCCGGGGCCATGATTCAGTGTGAGAATGGATAAAATTTAAGATTTAAGCGACTAATTATGGTAGCCAGCACCAGACATGCTGACTACCATCGGAAAATGCAATGCTGCTGGGGGTTTTCCCATACAACTGTGTCTTGGACATATTGAGATTGGTCCAATAAGCAAATAACATCCAGCCAATGGCAATACTGTTGTCCAAAACAGTTTGTTGAGAAGCCAGAAGAGGCAAACAAGTCTTGCAGGGTAATAGAAAGGGCCACAGTCAATCAAATAGTCAAAGCACAGCATTGGTAAGCAAAGCGCCATTTCAGAATGCACAACTTATTGTACCATGCCACAGATGGGGTGTACAGCTGATGACCAAAATGGAATCCACTTGTCACAGACATCATTTACCCCTGTTCATTAAAAACAAACAAAAAAAATTATCAGAACTTTCTCTTGTTTTACAGACAAAATTAATTTGTCTATATAAGCATAAAAAATCTCTTAATTAAGAGATTTTTTATGCTATTCTTACTTACTTTTCATTTTTATTTGTTAATAATTTCAGTAATCCTTTACTTTAATTTTGTGGTGCATCTGTGATTCCACTGGCAGACTAACTGTTATTACAAAAACCTGTTATTTTTATGAAGATTGCATGTCTCTTACGGTATTTGCTCATCTCTATGCTGTGAATTTTAACTTCTTATTTGGAGCTTTTACTATGGCTAAGAGATTTGCCATATTTCTTAAAGAATTAAAAGATAGTTATTAGGAGATAGTTTTTTTATACTTTTGACCTTTTTATTTTTAATTTCCTATGCTTATAGCAGTTTTATTTTGATATATACTGTAGTTTTATTTTCAACTATACTGTGAAATTTTCAACATGCTTCAAACACCAGGAATGGTTAAAAAAGATTACCTGTTGATTGTCTCCATTCACTGAATGACTTTAAACAATGAAAGAATAAGTTTGCATTAAGAGAGAAACAATGTGTAAAATTTTGACAAATTTTGAAAAATCTAGGTTCTACAGTCTGACTGATGAACAAAACTGCTGAGACTTGAAGCAGACCCAGCCTTAGAGCAAGTGGTGCCTTGAGTCCCATACTTCAATTAGCAAAATAAAAATAATAATAGATATACAAGTTGGCAAACAGAAATCAACATAAGATGTAACATGCTACAAAATTCTGATGTAGCTAATGTTTCATAATGGCAATGGATTACTGCCATCCATAGTTCATAAGTTGTTTGCTAAGACATTGCCCTCAAAATTTGATTTGTACTGTCACTCAATCATCTGGGAACAGATGTTTTTTTTTTTTTTTTTTTTTTAACTTAAAACTTATAAAGACAGATGTAGGATAGATGTCTGGAAATTTGCCTTTAGCCAGCTGGTAGTTGGTTGGTGGAACAGACTTCCATCCCTTGTCGTGGAAGTTGATAGCTTAAATAAATTTAAGGCTCAGCTGGACAGGTATTTCTAACAAACAGAGGGGTGAAATGGAAGTGTTTTTTTTTTTTTTTTTTTTTTTTTTGGCTGATGCTGCATAAGCTTGCTTTCTTGTATCATATGCCTCTACTAATGCTAATGCTAAAAAGACTTGCATGGGCTTAACAATACTTCAAGAACAAGTTAACAACTTGGCCGTTTTTTAAATTGAAAATGGAGGAGGAGAGTGATTATAATTATATTATAATTTTATCTAAACCTTGGATTTCCAATAAATGTGCTAAGGCTGTTCAAGAGAAGAATTTTGCATATCGTAATTGGCTTGTTTCCAATTATTCAGTTTCATTTTCTGCCTACACCAAAGCTCGCAACAATTGTAAAGCAGTCATTAATCAGTCCAAACTAGATTTTGAACAGACTAAGAGTAGAAAACTTGCTTCTTGCCCTAATGGTAGCTGAGCATTCTGGTCTCTTGCCAAAGCTGTTGGCCACAACTTTTGCCCATCTCTGCTCTCACCTCTGTCAAAACCAGATGGTTCTGTTGTCACTTCAGCCAAGGATAAAGCTGACCTGCTAGCATCCCATTTTTCTTCAAACTCATGTATTAATGATCTTGGTAAAACACCTCCCATCATTCCCAACATGCTCCATTCAATGCCTCCTGTGGTCGTCCGTCAAAAGGAAGGATTTTGATGAATCTCAACACTAAGAAAGCTCCAGGTCCTGATGGTATTTTTTCACTTGCTCTCAAAACCTGTGAACTTACTCATTTTCTTTGCTACCTTTTTTCACTTTCTTATTCCAAAGGTGTTTTTCCTTCTGCTTAGAAACTTGCTCATATTCAGCCAGTTCCTAAAAAGGGTGACAAGTCCCTCCCATCCAATTATCGCCCCATTGCAATTACTTCTACTTTTTCTAAAGTAATGGAGAAATCAATTAACCGCCAACTGTTAAACTACCTAGAAACCTTCCGTATGATCAACGATCGCCAGAATGGATTCCGTCAGTGTCGATCCACCGGTGATATCCTGGCTTATGTTACCCATTTATGGACAAATTCAATGGAAAAGTTTGGTGAAACACAAGCAGTTGCTCTTGACATTCCAAAGGCTTTCGATCGTGTTTGGCATAAAGGTCTTCTAAACAAGCTTCCATCTTATGATTTGCCAACTGTTTTTTGTAATTAGTTGTCCAGTTTTCTCTCTGATTAATCATTCAACTGCCATTTTCTGGAACAACCTTCCTTCATACATATTTCCTGAAAATTACAGTGTACAGAAGTTCAAGTCTAATGTCAACAAATATCTTCTTTCGTCTTTTTGTCCTCCAACCGAAGCATGGTACTAAGTACTATACATTCTAATACCTCTCGTGTTTGGGGTTTTCATAAAAAAAAAAATATATATATATATATATATATATATATATATATCACTGACAAAACCATGAGCCATTCTGGCAGCCTCTTTGCACTATTCAGAAAATTAAATGTGTGACTGCAAAATTACCTGAAGGTCTTTATTGTTCTCCACTACCCTGAGTGTACCACGCAGTTTGTACATTACTCAGGGATTACTGAACCCATATGCAGTACTTTGCATTTGTCAATGTTAAACTTCAATTGCCATGTCTCAGCCCATCTGCCTAACTTTTCTAGATCCTGTTGCGGTATCATAGTCCCTTGACTTATGATTATAAAAAACATAGTTATGGAGAGAGAGAGATAGAGAGAGAGAGAGTTCTGATATAGTAAAATCATTTGATACTGTTTGATGTCTATAAAAAACATACAGTTTGGAGAGAGAGTGTTCGTTCTGATATAGGAAAAGTATTTGATACTGCTTGATATTATGGATTTCTTCAATGCTTGATGTTATGGAGTTCAGATCTTCATAAGCTAGGACCCCAAGTCAACTATTCTCTCGTTTTTTCAAAATTTTTTATAACTTACACCTTCCAAGCATTCTATTAAAATACTCTCTCCCAGCATCATATAAAAGGAAGGAGTACCACAGGGACCAATACTAAATCTCATTCTTAACGAGTAAAATCTCATTAATACAAACTCGTTTTATACAAAGTATTTGTTTATATGAAGCACATATTCTGCAAAAGGATAGGCTTTTCTATGTAAATATATTCATTCATTACAAAATTCGGTTAATATGTATTACAAAGTTTGTTTTTACCCTGTGAAAAATAAATATTATTATTTTGTATGTTTAATACAAATCTTAGCATTAGCATTAGCATTAGTAGAGGCATATGATGCAAGAAAGCAAGCTTATTCAGCATCACCCAAAAAAAAAAAAAAAAAAACCCACTCCCATTTCACCCCTCCGTTCGTTCGAAATACCTGTCCAGTTGAGCTTTAAATTTGTTTAGGCTATCAACTTCAACAACAAGTGATGGAAGTCGGTTCCACCAACCAACCACCCGCTGGCCAAAGGCAAATTTCCGCACATCTATCCGACATCCGTCCTTCCGCAATTTGAATTTATGCCCTCTGAGGTGATTATTCTGAGCAAGATGAAGAATCCCATTGGCATTGAGCATGCTCAAACCATTCAAAGCCTTATACACCTCTATCAGATCACCTCGCCGGTGCCTAGTCTCCAGACTCTGTAATTTGCAAAACTTAAGCCTTTCTTTGTAAGAGCAACCCTTTGTTCCATTCACTAATCTTGTTGCCCTTCTCTGTACCCGTTCCAGCAGCTCTACATCCTTCCTGAAATGAGGCCTCCAGACCTGTATACAGTACTCAAGGTGTGGCCTGACCATTGCCTTATACAAGGGAATAATCACATCCTTATCCCTGCTAGAAAAATTCCTGTATATCATTGACAAGACACCATGAGCTACTCTTGCAGCCCGTCTGCACTGCTCAGAGAACTTCATATCTGCCTGCACAATTACCCCCAGGTCCTTTTCATTCTCCACCACTGTCAGTGTAGTACCACAGAGTTGATACGTTGCTCTGGGGTTACTGTTTCCCATATGTAGTACTTTACATTTGTCAATGTTAAACTTCATTTGCCACCTCTCAGCCCATCTGTTCAACCTTTCCAGATCCTGTTGCAGCAGCATAGCATCAGTAGTGTCCTTAACGACCCTGCCAACCTTTGTATCATCTGCAAACTTGGACATTAAACTTGATATACCATCATCAATATCATTCATAAACACCGAAAACAACAACGGACCCAACACTGAACCTTGAGGAACTCCACTAATAACATTAGTCCACGTTGAGCAGTGTCCATTGATTACCACTCTGTCTTCTGCCACTCAACCATCCCCTTATCCATAGCAGCAATTTGCCTCCAATACCACTCTGCTCCAATTTGTGCAGCAGTCTTCCATGTGCAACAGTATCAAAAGCCTTTCTAAGATCCAAATATATAATATCAAAGTTATTCCTTGCATCCAGTTCTTTTGTGACTACATCATAGTATCCAATCAAATTGGTCAGGCAAGACCTGCCCTTAACAAAACCATGCTGCGTCTGAGCTATAACTGAATTCTTGTCTAGATGATCCTGCAGTGCTTCTTTAACCAGTGCCTCCATTAATTTACCTGGAACAGAAGTTAAACTAACAGGTCTATAATTACTTGTGTCAGCCTTTGATCCTCCTTTGTGAATTGGGGTTACATTTGCACATCTCCAGTCTATGGGTACCTCCCCTGAGTCCAAAGAAGCTCTCATAATTATGGCTAGGGGTTTGCATACTTCCTTTGCTGCCTCCTTTAATATAACTGGATAGATCCCATCCACCCCAGGTGCCTTTTTTATGTTTATCCTCAACAATCTCTCCTCCACTTTCCTCTCAGTTATTACAAAATCATCCAGCTCACTGCCCATGTTTACTTTACCTACATCATTCTCCTTCCTGAATAACTCCTCATGCGTGAATGTAGATGCAAAATACTCGTTTAGATTGTTAGCCATCTGAGCAGGATCCTCAACTGTTGAACCATCAATATCCAGTGGACCAATCTGATTCATTCCTTTCCTTCTCGAGTTCAAATATGTAAAGAACTCTTTTCTGTTTTTCTTTGCATCCTTTGCCAAGGATTTTTCGTAGTCTGCCTTTGCCTGCCTAATCTCCTTTGTGACTTGGTTACAGACCAACTTATATCTATCATAGGCTTCCATGTCACCCATTAATTTGTATGTATCCCATGCATTTTTCTTCTCTGCCACATGTCTCATTAGTTCATCTGACAACCATTTAGGCCTAAACCTTGAACAATATTTCTTAGTTGGTATGTAAAGCCTGGTAGCCTCCAAGATTAGTTCCTTGAATGCTTCCCATTTTGAGTTTGCTGTTGGTAACATCATCAGTTGGTCCCACTGTATAGAATTTAAATACTGTCTCAGACCATCATAGTCGCCTTTACGAAAACAAAAACCCTTCCCTTTACCTCTGATGGTAGTTACCTCCTTGAGTAAATCCCACTTCAACACACTGTGATCACTGCCACCTAGTGGTTCATTTATCTGCAGATTCTTAATGCATGAAGAATCACTACTGATAATCAGATCAAGAGTATTGCTCCCTCTTGTTGCCTCACGAACATGCTGATGTAGAAAACAATCATCCAATAAATCCACAAAAGCCTTGCTAGTGTGCGAGTGACCAACCCACAAATTCCAGTCAATATGTGGGAAATTAAAATCCCCCATTATAAGACTCTCTGATTTACTGGCCCACTCTATTTCCCTGTACAATATCTTATTATACTCATCAGAGTCATTAGGCCTATAGCACACTCCTACTCTCAATTTTGATTTCCCTATGCTTATGTCACACCAAACTGACTCGACACTGCCCTGTCCATCGATGTCGACTGGCTTCACTTCCTTGGAGTTTATGTGTTTCTTAATTAATAGCATAACCCCTCCTCCCCTCCTGTCCTGTCTATCTTTTCTATACACATTGTATTCCCCAAATTCCAGTTCCGCATTACTTATATCTGTGTGACACCACGTCTCTGATATCCCAACAATATCTGCCTTTGATGTTTTGAGCAATACCTCAAATTCATCAAATTTATTTACCAAACTCCTAGCATTGGTGCACACACAGGTATACATGCACCTGTTTCTATTCTTAGCTACCCTAACACAACCCATGTGTTTACTTGTACCGCAATGACTACCAGCAGTCTCTGAAATATCCGGCATCTTGTTTTTCAGGCTTCTGCTCATTTCAATAGAAGCAGTGCAAGAATCACTTCCACCTCTGCCAGTGGCTATTGTTAATCTATTAGTCCTTGTATTCCCCCCAACTAGCAGTTTTCCGACCCACCTAACACTGCCTCGACAGCATCAGCAAAAATTCTTGCACCCTTTCTATTTAAGTGTATCCCATCCCTGTAGAAGCAATCTCTCCTGTTAACAAGTACAGTCCAGGCTGAAAAAAATTCTACCCCTTGAGCCTTGCACAATCCCTCCAGGGCCGAATTGATCGACAAGGCTCTCATCATATACTCCCTCCTATCGTGTCTGGGCAGAATTGCAGACACTCTCAAGTTCAACCCTAATTCACGGCTTTTTTTCAACAGTGACCTGTACTTGCTAAGTAGTTCCGCCGGTCTCCTACTCTTAATATCATTAGTGCCAACGTGTACAACTATATCACCTTTTGTGCCCTTAAAAGATGATATCCGCTCTACAACGTCATCAACCTTTGCCCCTGGCAGACATACCCTGGTCCTATTCCACCTATCCTTTTTACAAAGCATGTTCCCCGTTTCCCTGACAATAGAGTCACCAACAACTACTAGTTCCTGTGGGACCAGCGCATTCTGCCTAGGGGGCTGCCTCTGTGTTGCCTGATGACCAAGTGCAAGCTCTGGCGTTGATGTGGGCAGCTGAGAGCTTGATGGGCCCCTCAATTTATTTCCTTCGAGGGCATCCACCCTGTCCTTCAAGCTCTCATAAAGGCCCATAACAACGCTGAGTTGTCGCCTGATTTCCTTGCACTCCTTACATCGTGCACACACAAAGACATCCCCCTTGGCAGTATCATGTCCCGTACCCGACTGCTCCGCAAACATTAAGCAAACAGTGCATTTTAATAGACTGTGATTCAGAGGGCAACTGCCCCCCTCAGTTCTCCCCTGAACCACAGCACTCCTATTAGCTTGAGCCTTTTGCTTTGCTGCTCTGGTCAGAGTCATGATTCCAATTTAATTCTATAAAATTCAAAACAAAAATTAAATCCTTAAGTTATATCCCAAAACAGTTATGTTATATATATTTTTTTTCGGTATCTAGTGTTTTCTACGAGTTCCCTTTATACAACTTCCGTATCACGTGTACCACTATAGTTCTTGGCACAGCAGTCAGATTATTGTCCCTATTATTGCCTCTGGCCACCCAGTTTCCTGCTTCCCACTGACTTGTTAGAAATTACTTTCGTGTAAACAAAACCAGTTTATGGTATGTACAATGTAAGTGCACTCTGAAAAACATCTTTCTGAAGAATGAGCTGTGAAACTAAACAGAATAAAAACAATTTTTCTAAGTTGTTTACATACACTTCCTTGCTCTCTACGGGATTAAGGTCAATTGCAATTGTTACGCCACTTCAAAGAGTCTTTTGCTACAGTATACAGTAATCTATTTTTTGTGCCATTTTATCTGAGCTGATGTCTTTTTTGGAACTTGTGTCTTTAAATTAAAGTGACCAGATCCTTAGTATTCCAATGTGGGACCTCAATTTTACAACCCCCTGCCCCCCTAAAAACATATACACATATTTTTTAAAATTTTTTATTTATAAAAAAAAAAGAGTCACATACAATATATAAATTAAATACATATACACTGAAAGGACAGAATCCATGGGATACCTGGTTCCTGGGCAACCCCTCTTGCTAGTGGACAAACCCATCACTTGGCAGGTATATAGGTACACTGCATTCACCTAGACGGTAATTTGTCAGTATGGATGAACGTTGTGAATTAACCGACTTTGAAAGAAGGATGATAGTAGGTGCCTACGCATGGATCACTCTGTCGTGGTGATGGTACAGAAATTGCACTATCCTCATTTGAGAGTATCAAGAGTGTATTGAAAATATTCCATTTCCATAATAACATCTCATCTTGGATAGTGCTATGGACAGCACAAAGGTGGTGGATGAACATGGCTGTCGACATCTGTCTTGCATTGTTTCGCCAACTAGAGAGCAATGGTGGCACAAATCACCACCGACTTCAACAAGGGAGGTGCCAGAAATGTCTCCACCAAGACGATCAGGCAATCGTTAGCTGCAATAGATTATGGGAGCTGCCGACTCACAAGAGTCCTGTTGCTAATGCCATGACACAGGATTCTACACCTCAACTGGGCAAAAGAACATCGGCACTGGACCTTGGATGATTGGAGACAGGTCTCCTGGTTCAATGAGTCCCATTTCCAGTTATTTCGAGCAGACGGGAGGGTGCATATCTGGCAGAAACCACATGAAGCTATGCACCCATCATGTCAACAAGGAACTGTTCAGGCAGGTGGATGGTTGGTAATGGTCTGGGGCGTGTTCAACTGGCACACATCGGGACCTCTGGTATGCCTAGACACATTTCTGAACAATCCAGGTTATGTGTCAATCCTTGCACACCATCTCATCCCTTCATGCACCCACAGGGAAATGGACTCTTCAAGCAGGACAATGCGCCTCCCCACAGAGCCATGGTGACTAGAACATGGTTCAAAGAGCATTCCGCAGATTTTACCACCATGGAATGGCTTCTCCATCCACCAGACATGAACCCTGTGGAGCATCTTTGGAATGCTGTGGAAAGGCCCATTCGAGCTTTGGATCCTCCACCCAGGAATGCGATGGAATTATGCAGCAAGCATGGATGGAAATACCTGTGGAATACTTTTGTGAACTAGTGGACTCAATGCCTTACCATGTGACTGTCCTTATCCAGGCGAAAGGTGGGCCTACCCGTTACTAGGTAGGTAGGTATCCTATGATTTCTGTCCACTCAGTGTACTTCTTTGAACTAAAATTATAAAATAAAATGTCACACATCTTAAAAATAAACAAACATAGCCTATATTTGGTTTCTTTTTTCACATATAATATTAGTATTAGTATTAGTAATGGCCGCAAGGTGCAAGAAAGCCTATGGCTTATGCTGCACCATATTTGTAGTATTTCACAGAAATAGCTATATTACATAAGTATTTCTGTGAAATAATAATAATACTGTACATACATACTTCTTCAATACAACTATAAAAACAATAGAAATTAAATACTATAATTAAATATATATTACCACAGAGTGAATTTTTCTTAATAATTCTTCATTATTTGCAATTTCTTCGTAAAATTCTTCAAAAAATTAGCAAAATTGCACTTAACTTGTAGTATTGCTTTCAGCAATTCTATGGTCAGTTGCATTTTTTCTGATGTCCACAACATATTTACTACTGAAAAAACTCTTTCCATTGCACCATTGGTTCCAGCAAACATAATGCAAATCCAATTACTCTTTTCAAATGCCTGCATGGTATGTCCCTTTTGTCAAAATGTTTAAATATTTCGACCCACTTCATATTTGTTGGCATTCTTTCATTGTTCCATTCTTTTATTTTTGAATCATCAGCATATTTTTTTTAAATATGATATCTCGTCTTTAAACGCCCACTTTCTTCTTCATATGCATCAATTAACTTCATGATATAAGTATGGAGGCTACATGTTCAATCAAGGACAGTTTTCAATGCGGGGAAAACAACTTAAATCCAGGACTCTCCTGCATAATCCAGGACATCTGGTCACTTTACTTTAAATTAATTTAAAATTTGTTTATATTAAATCTTATGTAGCAGTGTTATGGGCAACAAAACGTAAACGGACAGAATTAAGCCTGGAATGATAGGATGGATTGAAGTAAAATGGACGTTGCAAAGGAATTTAACATCCCTTTACCTACTTTATCTACAATACTGAAAAACCAAAAAAAACTTGAAGTGTGTGACACTGGAGCAGCAATAAAAAATAAACAGGAAATGAATTCATGGTGCGAAACACAAGTAACTTAAAAAAAAAAAACCTTTTGAGTGGTACCAACAAATGCATGCATCTAATATGGCAATATCAGATCAGGTCCAATGCCCTCATGGGTAACACAGTTGGTAGAATAGCCGTCCTCACCACACCAGGTGGAAAAGACCTGAGCTCGAATCCCACTGATGATTGGGAGGAATTTTTATGGATCTTTTTCACAACGTGGCTGAGTTAGTTGGTGTCAGACAAGAGTAGCATGGTTTTTTCTCCCGGAAACTTGGGTTTTTTGCCAAGCATACATAAAATTGACTTCAGAACACACGCAATTTACACACAATATACATGGAGCAACATGGCCTTAGTTGCCCGATGCTCCTAAAACTCAATTACAACCAACCAATCAGTCTGATTTTGCAAGGAAAGGCAAATTATCTAGCTCAGCAACATGGAATTAGTGAGTGGCTGTCTTCAAAGATTTAAAACAGGAATAACTTGGTTTCACGAAATGTTAGCGGCGAGTCTGGATTAGTTGACAAAGAAAAGGCTACAGAGACTGGCTGTGTTCTGTATGGTCCATTCTTGAAAAATAGCAAAGGATATTTTAATTTTTAATCTTGACGAGACAGGTTTATTTTATAATTTGCTGCCAAACAAAACATTTGCTGTTCAAGGAGAGTCTTGTCATGGAGGAAAATTAAGTAAACAGAGACCCGCTGTTCTGTTATGCTGCAATTCAGATGGCAGTACGAAACTACATCCACTATTGATTGGTAAGTTTTCAAGACCAGATGTTTTAAAGAAGTTAACCAACTTCCCTGTGATTATGAGGCCAATAGCAGTGCTTGGCTTACGGTCAAAATTTTTCAGCCTTTGTTATCAAAAGTGTAGAGACGAATGGCTTCAAAAAAAAAGTAACATTTTGATGATTCTAGATTATTGTACAGTACATTCTGCCAAGACACTTAAGTTGACAAATATACGGCTCTTGTTTCTATCTCCATATACCACCAGTTTTATGCAGCCACTGAATCAAGGCATTATTTATAACCTCAAGAGAGCATATAGAACCTGCTTTATAAGGTACTTGATCCACAACATAGAAGGAGCCAGTGACGGATTTAGCACTTGAGAGGCCCCAGGCGCAATTCAATTTTGAGGCCCCCCTCTAAATATTTTCGGTACCACTACAGTGTGCATTCTACGCGCACGTTTTTACTGTAGCAAGCACTGTAGATTTAGTGTTGCGGTTTTAATCATTTTGGTTGCGCAATTCTTTCATACATATTTTAACTAATGTTTAAATGATAAAATGACACAACTACCATCCCTCCCAAATCTAACATTAATACATAAAATTAATACATAAAATCTAGCATTAATGATAATATGTATTCTACTTCAGATTCACTTAGTTTGCATAGATATTTCATATAATATGTGGGGATATTTGCATAAGAGTTTACTAACTTCTCATATTAAATTATAGTTTTATTCAGTAACGGTAATAAAGATGAGTGTAAAAATTTAAAATGAAACAATTTTATTTTTTTTTTTGAGACCTGAGATTTGAGGCCCCCTCGATTTAAGAGGCCCCAGGCGCGCGCCTCGTGCGCCTGTGCAGAAATCCGCCACTGGAAGGAGGGAACAATTTTCAGCTCAAATGGAATGTCTTGGATGGTATCCGTAATCTTGTTATTGCTTGGGACGGTATTGCATCAAGTGTAATAATCAACTGCTTCAGAAAGAGTGGCTTTGGAGGAATATCATTGAGAAACATAGTTTAGCAGACAAATTGTGATAGCAATATTGAGGAATAGAGGAATTTTAAGGAGCATATGGATTTTGTTGGCAAAATCTATGGGTCAAAAGATCCCATCAGCATTGAGCATGCTCAAACGATTCAAGGCTTTATGCACCTCAATCAGATCACCTCACAGGTCTCCAGACACTGTAATTTACAAAACTTAAGCCTTTCTTCATAAGAGCAACCCTTTGCTCCATTCACTAATCTTGTTGCCCTTCTCTGTACTCGTTCCAACAGCTCTACATCCTTCTTAAAATGAGGCCTCCAGACCTGTATACAGTACTCAAGGTGTGCCTAACCATTGCCTTGTACAAGGGCATAATCACTTCCTTATCCATGCTAGAAGAATTCCTGTATATCATTGACAAGACACCATGAGCTACTCTTACAGACAGTCTGCACTGCTCAGAAAACTTCATATCTGCCTGCACAATTATCCCAGGTATTCTTCACTCTCTACCACTGTCAGTGTAGTACTACACAGTTGATACATTACTCTGGGGTTACTGCTTCCCATATGCAGCACTTTACATTTGTCAACGTTAAACTACAGTTGCCACCTCTCAGCTCATCTACTCAACTTTTCTAGATCCTGTTGCAGCAGCGTACTGTCATTAGTGTCATTAACAACCCTGCCAACCTTCGTATCATCTACAAACTTGGACATTAAGCCTGATATACCATCATCAATATCATTAATGAATACAGAAAATAACAATGGACCCAACACTGAACCCTGGAGGACTCCACTAATAAGATTAGTCCACAAAGGGCAGTGTCCATTGATTACCACTCTCTGTCTTCTCCCACTCACCATCCATTTATCCATAGCAGCAATTTGCCTCAATGCCACACTGCTCCAATTTGTGCAGCAGTCTTCCATGTGCAACAGTATCAAATGCCTTTCTAAGATCCAAATATATGATATCAAAATTATTCTTTGCATCCAGTTCCTTTGTGACCACATTATCATTATTATTAGCCATATGATGCAAGGAAGCCTGAAGCTTATGCAGCACCAGCCAAAAAAATTCCCGAGTTACCCTGAGAGAGAGAAAGAGACAAAAGGAATCACCAAGAAAGAGAAGAATGATGATATCCAGCTCAGAACCTTGGGTGTGCCAAGCCCATACTCACCAGATCTGAGCCCCTGGGCTATCAGATGTGTAAAGCTGATATTCTGAAAAAATATATATATATATAAATATATATGCAACGTGATTGGCCTGTTTGAATTTTTGTAAATTTCTATCTGTCTGCGTGATTTCTAAATATAAGTGCAGAAGGCTAGTGATGGTGGCGGCCTGACATGCACAAGTCATACCAGAATAAAATGTATATCAACAAATAAGTATGATTTCTAAAGCTTAAAAATTTCCAAAGTTTGAAAAAACAGACTGTTTTCAATTTTCGGAAATGAGATGTTATCCGAGTTTTAAATAAACTTGATATTTGGACGTATACAGTATTAGAAAAAAGTGTACGTTAAAATGCCATAAATTTTACAAACATCATAGTATCCAATCAAATTGGTCAGACAAGACTTTCCTCTAACAAACCCATGCTGTGTCCAAGCTATAACTGAAGTCTCGTCTAGATGATCCTGCAGTGCTTCTTTAACCAGTGCCTCCATTAATTTCCCTAGAACAGAAGTTAAACGAACAGGTCTGTAATTACTTGTGTTGCCCTTTGATCCTCCTTTGCGAATTGGGGGTCACATTTGCACATTTCCAGTCCATGGGTACCTCCCCTGATTCCAAGGAAGCTCTCATACTTATGGGTAAGGGTTTGCTTACTTCCTTTGCTGCCTCCTTTAATATAACTGGATAGATCCCATCCACCCCAGGTGCCTTTCTTATGTTGATCTTCAACAATTTCTCCTCCACTTTGCTCTCAGTTATTAGAAAATCATCTAGCTCACTGCCAGAGTTTAATTGACCTCTGGCATTCCCCTGAATAACTCCTCATGTGTGAATGCAAAATATTCATTTAGTTTGTTAGCTACCGGAGCAGGATCATCAACAGTTGAACCATCAATATCAAGTGGACCGTTCTGATTCATCCCCTTCCTTCTGGAGTTTACATAAGTAAAGAACCCTTTGCTGTTTTTCTTTGCATCCTTTGCCAAAGATTTCTTGTAATCTGCCTTTGCCTGCCTAACCTCTTTTGTGACTTGGTTACAGACCAGCTTATATTTTTCATATTCTTCCGTGTCACCTGTTAATATATATGTATCCCATGCATTTTTCTTCTCTGCCACATGTACATCATTCATTCATCATTCATTTACCACATCCATTTAGGCCTAAAACTTGAACAATGTTTCTTAGTTGGTATGAAAAGCCTAGTAGCTTCCAAAATTAATTCTTTGAATACTTCCCATTTTGAATTTGCTGTTGGTAACATCATCAGTTGGTCCAACCATATAGAATTTATATACTGTCTCAGACCACTGTAGTCACCTTTACGAAAGCAAAAATCCTTCACTTTACCCTTGATGGTAGTTACCTCTTTGAGTAAATCCCACTTCAGCACACTGTGTTCACTGCCACCTATTGGGTCCTTTATCTGCAGATTCTTAATGCATGAAGAATCACTATTGATAATCAGATCAAGAGTATTACTCCCTCTAGTTTCCCCTCCAACATGCTGCAGCAGAAAACAATCATCCAATAAATCCACAAAAGCCTTGCTAATGTAGTAGTAGTAGTAGTAGTACTGGCATGTGATACAAGAAAGCAAGTGTATGAGCTTATGCAGCATCAGCCAAAAAAAAAAAAAAAAAAAAAAAATCACACCATTCCCTCCAAATGCCTGTCCAGTTCCTCCTTAAATTTATTCAACCTATCAACTTCCACAACGACAGATGTAAGTTTGTTCCAGCAATTAACTACCCGCTGGCTAAAGGCAAATTTCTGCACATCTATTCTACATCTGTCTTTTCTTAATTTGAATTTATGCCCCCTTAGGTTCGTAATCTGAACAAGTGGAAGGATCCCATCAGAATTCAGCGTGCTCAACCCATTCAAGGCCTTATATACCTCAATCAGATCACCGCGCAGGTGCCTAGTCTCCAGCCACTGCAATTTGCAGAACTTAAGACTCTCTTGTTAAGAGGATCCCTTCATTCCCCTCACCAATCTTGTTGCCCTTCTCTGTACACGCTCAAGTAAATCTACATCCTTCCTAAAATGAGGCCTCCAGACATGTACGCAGTACTCAAGGCGTGGCCTGACCATTGCCTTATACAGAGGGATAATCACCTCCTTTTCCCTGCTAGCAAAATTCCTATATATCATTGACAAAACCCCATGACCTGCCCTGGCAGCCTGTCTGCATTGCTCAGAAAACTTCATATCTGACTGCACAATTACTCCCAGGTCTTTTTCATTTTCTATCACCTTAAGTGTAGTACCACACAGTTGTTACATTTCTCTGGGGTTACTTCTACCCATATGCAGTACTTTGCATTTGTCAAGGTTAAACTTCAGTTGCCACTTCTTAGCCCATCTGCCCAAATTATCTAGATCCTGTTGCAGTAGCACACTGCCATTACTGTCATTAACAACCCTGCCAACCTTTGTATCATATGCAAACTTCGACATTAAGCCTGATATACCTTCATCAATATCATTGATAAATATACAAAACAACAGTGGACCTAACACCAAACCCTGTGGGACTCCACTAATAACATTAGTCCAAGAAGAGCAGCACCCATTGATTACCACCCTCTTGTCTTCTCGCACTTAACCATCCTTTTATCCATTGTAGCAACTTACCCTTAATATCATTCTGCTCCAATTTGTACAGTAGTCTTCCATGCGCAACAGTGTCAAAAGCTTTCCTGAAATCCAAATATATGATATCAAAATTATTTTTTGCATCCAGTTCCTTTGTAACCACATCATAATATCCTATCAAATTTGTCAGACAAGACTTTCCCCTTAACAAACCCATGCTGTGTCTGAATTATTGCTGCAGTCTTGTCTAGATGATCCTGCAATGCATTTTTAACCAGTGACTCCATTATTTACCCGGAACAGAAGTTAAACTAACTGGTCTGTAATTACTTGTGTCACCCTTCGATCCCCCTTTGTGAATTGGGGATACATTTGCACATCTCCAGTCCGTGGGAACCTCCCCTGAGTCCAAGGACGCTCTCATAATTATGGCTAAGGGTTTGCTTAGTTGCTTTGCCGCCTCCTTTAATATAACTGGATAGATCCCATCCACCCAGGTGCTTTTCTTATGTTCAACTTCAACAATTTCTCCTCCACTTTGCTTTCAGTTATTACAAAATCATTAAGTATCCTGCTACAATTTGATAACCTTCTGCCATTTTCAAACCTTAATAATTCCTCATGTGTGAATGTAGATGCAAAATACTCATTCAGTTTGTTTGCTATCTGAGCAGGATCATCAACAGTCGAACCATCGATGTCAAGTGGACCAATCATATTCATCCGCTTCCTTTTAGAGTTTATATAAGTAAAGAAATCCTTGCTGTTTTTCTTAGTATCTTTTGCCAAGGATTTCTCATAATCTGCCTTTGTCTGCCTAACCTCCTTTGTCACCTGATTACAGACTAGCTTATATCTGCCATAGGCTTCTGAGTCGCTTGATAATTTATATGCATCCCATGCATTTTTCTTCTCTATTACGAGTCTCATTAGTTCATTAGATAACCATTTAGGCCTAAACCTTGAACAATATTTCTTAATAGGTATGAAACTTTTAGTAGCTTCCACGATTAATTCCTTGAATGCTTCCCACTTAGAATTTACTGTTGGTAATCGTCAGTTTATCCCACTGTACAGAATTTAAAAACTGTCAGAGACCACTCCTTTACGGAAGCAAAAACCCTTTCCTTTACCCTTGATGATAATTAAATATTTAAGTAAATCCCACATCAGTACACTGTGATCACTGCCACCTAGTGGTTCCTTTATCTGCAAATTCTTAATACACGAATGATCACTGCTGATAACCAGATCAAGAGTATTACTTTCTCTGGTTGCCTCTCGAACATGCTGCTGCAGAAAACAATCATCCAATAAATCCACAAAAGTCTGACTAGTGTGTGAGTGACCAACCCACAAGTTCCAGTCAATATCTGGGAAGTTAAAATCCCCCATTATAAGACATTCCGATTTACTAGCACACTCTATTTCTCTGTACAATTGTTCATTGTTCTCATTCGAGTCATTAGGCCTATAACACACTCCTACTCTTATTTTTGCTTTGGAGTGCTTATGTCACACCAAACTGACTCAACAGTGCACTGTTCATCTATATAAACTGGATGCACTTCTTTTGATTTTATGTTTTTCTTAATTAACAGCATAACACCTCCTCCCTTTCTATCCTGTCTATCCTTTCTGTACACACTGTACTCCCCAAATTCCAGTTCAGCATTCCTTATATCTGTGTGACACCACGTCTCTGCTATCCCAACATTATCCGCCTTTGATGTCTTGACCAACACTTCAAATTCATCAAATTTATTTACTATACTTCTAGCATTGGTATACATGCAAGCATACATGCTCCTACTCCTATTCTTAGTTATCCAAACACATCCCATATACCCACCTATTTCGGGATGACTGCCATCCGTCCCTGAAACCCTCAACACCCCACACTCCAGGTCGCTACTTATTCTAATAGAAGTTGTGCAAGAATCACCTTCACCTCTGCCTACGGCTACTGTTAAACTATTAGTCCTTGTATCCCCCCAAGCTAGCAGTTTTCCGACCCACGTAACACTGCCTCGATAGCATCAGCAAATATTCTTGCACCCTTTTTATTTAAGTGTATCCCATCCCTATAGAAGCAGTCTCTCCTGTTAACAAGTACAGTCCAGGCTGAAAAAAATTCTACCCCTTGAGCCTTGCACATTCTTTCCAGGGCCGAATTGATCGACAAGGCTCTCATCATATACTCCCTTCTATCGTGTCTGGGCAGAATTGCAGACACTTTCAAATTCAACCCTAATTCTCGGCTTTTGTTCAACAGTGACCTGTACTTGTTAAGTAATTCTGCCGGTCTCCTACTCCTAATATCATTAGTGCCAACGTGTACAACTATATCACCTTTTGTTCCCTTAAAAGATGATATCCGCTCTACAACGTCATCAACCTTTGCCCCTGGCAGACATACCCTGGTCCTGTTCCACCTATCCTTTTTACAAAGCATGTTTCCCGTTTCCCTGACAATAGAATCTCCAACAACTACTAGTTCCTGAGGGACCAGTGCATTCTGCCTTGGGGGTTGCCGCTGTGTTGCGTGATGACCAAGCGCAAGCTCTGGCATTGATGTGGGCAGCTGAGAGCCTGATGGGCCCCTCAATTTAGATCTTTCGAGGGCATCCACCCTGTCCTTCAAACTCTCATATAGGCCCATAACAACATTGAGTTGTCGCCTGATTTCCTTACACTCCTTACATCGCGCACACACAAAGACATCCCCCATGGCAATGTCATGTTCCGTTCCAGAGAGTTCGGCAAACATTTCACAAGTCACACATTTTTTTAGGCTCTGATGCGTTGGAGAATCGCCCCCCCTCAGTTCTCCCCCGAGTCACAGCACTCCTGCCACTTTGTGCCCGTTGCTTTGCTGCTCTAGTTTGGGGCATGATATTTTAAATTAATAAAATCAATAAATTAAATTAATTAAATGTCAATACTACGCTATCTAATAGAAACAGTGAAGCGTATTACTCTATAAATTATACGTTAGAGCTACCTAACTACCTCAATTAAAAATTTGAATTCCCTATCACTATATACAAAAACAATGGCTGCAAGATTCGAACGAAATAACGGTTATTAAGTATTACGTATATCTACAAAAACTGTTTATCTAAATTAAAATAAAAATAACCAGCATAACTATAACTATATGTGAATGACCAACCCACAAATTCCCGTCAACATCTGGAAATTAAAATCCCCCATTATAAGAGTAGGCCTGATTTACTGCCCTACTCTGTTTCTCTGTACAGTTGTTTTTTATACTCATCAGAGTCATTACGCCTATAACACACTCCTACTCTCAATTTTGCTTTCCCAGTGCTTATGTCACACCAAACTGACTCGACACTGCACTATCCAGCCATATCGACTGGCTGTACTTCTTTGGATTTTATGTTGTCTTAACGAATAGCATAAATTCTCCTCCCTGCCTATCCTGTACACACTGTACTCCCCAAATTCCAGTGCTGTATTCCTTATATCTGTGTGACACCACATCTCTGATATCCCAACAATATCTGCCTTTGATGTTTTAACCAACACCTCAAATTCATCAAATTTATTTACCAAACTTCTAGCATTGGTGTACACACAAGTATGCATGCACCTGTTCCTATTCTTAGCTACTCTAACACAGCCCATAGTTACATGTTCTGCAATGACTCCCAGTAGTGTCTGAAATCCCCTGCATATTGTTTTCCAGGCTGTTGCTCATTCCCATAGAAGCAGTGCAAGAATCACTTTCACCTCTTCCAGCGGCTACTGTTAATCTATTAGTCTGTGTATCCCCCCAAGCTAACAGTTTTCCGACACACCTAACATTGCCTCGATAGCATCAGCAAATATTCTTGCACTCTTTCTATTTAAGTGTATCCCATCCCTGTAGAAGCAGTCTCTCCTGTTAACAAGCACAGACCAATCTGAGAAAAATTCTACCCCTTGAGCCTTGCACAATCTCTCCATGGCGAAATTGATCAACAAGACTCATTATATACTCCCTCCTATCATGTCTGGGCAGAATTGCAGACACTTTCAAATTCAACCCTAACTCATGGCTTTTTTTCATCATTGACCTGTACTTGTTAAGTAATTCCACCAGTCTCCTACTCTTAATATCATTAGTGCCAAGTTGTATAAAGTATCACCTTTTGTGCCCTTAAAAGATGATATCTGCTCTACACTCTACGTCATCAACCTTTGCCCCTGGCAGACATACCCTGGTCCTGTTCCACCTATTCTTTTTGCACAATATATTCCCCATTTCCCTGACATTAGAGTCACCGACAAGAACTAGTTCCTTTGGAACCAGCACATTCTGCCGTGCGGGTTGCCGCTGTGTTGCGTGATGTGCAAGCTCTGGCGTTGATGTGGGCAGCTGAGAGCTTGATAGGCCCCTCAATTTAAATCTTTCGAGGGCACCCACCCTGTCCTTCAAGCTCTCATATAGGCCCATAACTTAACTGAGTTTGTGCCTAACTTCCTCACACTCCTTACATCGTGCACATACAGACATTCCCCTTGGCAATATCATGTCCTGTTTCTGATTGCCCCACAAATATCAAACAAGCAGTACATTTCAAAAGGCTGTGATTCAGAGGACAACTTCCCCCCTCAGTTCTCTCCTGGGCCACAGCACTCCCATTAGCTTGAGCTTTTGCTTTGCTGCTCTGAGTCTGAGTCATATTAGAGCCACCTGAGAATTTACCCATGTGTGTGCATGTGTGGATGGCGCCTCCATAGCCAGGTGTACAGGAGCAGCAGTGTGTAGCACATGCTTCTTGATTAGACCGGGGTTCGAGCCTGTGCCCACCAAATACGGAGGATGCTGAAAGGTTAGGGAATGACCACTGCATATCCCCGGAGCAATATGGCCTTAGTTGCTAATGCTCCTAAAAAAAAAAACCACAAACCACAACAGCATGTGTGTGTGTGTGTGTGTTACTGAAAATAACCTCATTTATCCATATTACAAGCAAACTAACTGTGTTCTCCAGTTGGTTTTCTTGTTTTGTTAAACAAAATCCCAATTTTTTCACTGAAAAAAACCTTTGTCTTCACTTGAGACTAACTAACAGAACCACAAAGTGAAAAAGACCATAAAAGTTCCTCATGTCATTAACTGGATTCAAATCTGGTCTTTTCCACCTGGTGTGGGAAGGACTGTGATTATAACCACTGTGCAACCTGTGAAGACAAGACAAAAGATAGAAATAATTCACATTCAGGCTCTCAAGTACATTTTCAAGACAATATCATCCCATTTATAAGTAGTATATAATTCATTGTAATAATACTACATCTGGACTTTCTCTCTAGTCTTTGTGGAGAGCAACAGACATAGCCTGAACCTATCCAACACGACACTCTCAGAATTGGTTTTAGAGCCGTTAAAACTTCCCCAGCTCATACTGTAACTAGAAACTGATGAGAAAGAAACTATTACTATTCAACTATGCATCCATTTTTGACCTTTAATGGATGGTGTTACACAGAAACAAACCTCATTCTACCAAACCTGCAGCATTAAACTTCCCAAGATCACCTCAAATTGGAATCTCGATTTACAATATCTAGCTATCGATGAAACAGCCTAGATTTCATTGATTGAACCACAGTTCAGATATGATAGTTATTTCAGCCACTGGGAAAGACATTCCTTGGCAAGCCTAAACCTAAGTCAATTGCATGTTGCCTATACCCAGAATTATGCTAAATAATCAGATATACACCGAAAAAGGGCTACAGATCTTACCTGCTTTCATTCTTACCACTTCTCTACCAAAAGAGTTTAGCAATTTCTTTGCAGAACTTTTATGCCATCTACCTAGCTCTAAACCACATAGATTCTTCAAGCGTTTTTTTTAGATGATATGCACCCAGCATATCAAAAAAAATGTTATGTTTATTTTCTGGAATGACCACTAGGTCAGAGGAGTTTACAATTAATCATTGCAATAATGAATGTAATCCTTAACCTATTTAGCAATCACGTGTGTTTGAGCCACTGTTCACTGAAACGACTCGGTGCAGAATGAAACATGTAATTATCATCTCATTATCATTATTAGCTATATGGTGCAAGGAAGCCTGAGACTTTTGCTGCACCAGGAAAAAAAAAATAGCTGAGTTACCCTGAGAGAGAGAGAGAGAGAGAGAGAGAGAGAGAGAGAGAGAGAGGAATCACCACAAGAAAGAGAAGAATGATGATATCCAGCTCAGGACCCTGGGTGTACCAAGCCCATACTCACCAGATGTGAGATCACCTGCTGAAAGAAATAATATCCATGTTGCTCCAACTACAAGACAGGCAATACTGCAGTATTTTGTGGGATTCCAGCCCATTCTGAAATACTTGAATGTGAAAACACTGATCAGGCATCAAACCAACCAATAAATTCAAATATGATTGATATGAAGATTCCTGTTCAAGACTATAAAATGCCTATTACTCCTACTGGAAAAATATATAGCAAGAACATACCGAAAACAAACTTACAGAAATTAAAATACAACCATAGGGAAGTAAGCCAAAAAAAAGTGGTGGCTCTTGCTAGAGCATGCATTGAATGTGCTCATATAACCTATCTTCACCTTCTCAGACGCAGACATCCTCCACTGCATTCATTGCCATACTATCCTTATAGTAAAATATTATTATTATTATTAGCCATATGGTGCAAGGAAGCCTGCGGCTTATGCTACACCAGTCAAAAAAAAATATGAGTTACCCTGAAAGAGAGAGAAGGGAATCACCAAGAAACAGAAGAACAATGATATCCAGCACAGGACCCTGGGTGTGCCAAGCCCATACTTACGTGAGCCCCCGGGGTTGTATATTTTACTTGACTGCCCCTGTTATCAGCAGGAAACACAAGAAATATTTTTATCTCACAGAAATTTATAACAACCAATAATACTGAAGCGTATGTTGGGAAGTGATGCAAACTACATTAATTATTCACTTTCCTGAAGAAGATATGTTTTTTCGCATCTAATCAGCATTATCAAATGTGAAAGCAAATCATAAACTAAAATCTTATAAAAACAATAACTTGAAAAGTACAATATTGCCATTGTAGCCCTTATACCAAAACCTTCTACATCAACATCTACTACGGTACTATTTAATAGTACTGTAGTAGAGGAATTACCGGTGATGTAAATAAACAGAACAAATTCTTTAGCTTTGAATACTTAGTTGGAAGCATGTGTGGTTCAAATTTTGATAACCAAGTAGAGAGCTCTTGTCATATAGTTTGCTAGATTGGTTTTAAAATATTCACAGATACAACTAGGAATCTCTCTCATGCAAATATGAATTTTTCACATAAATTTATAACAACCAGTAACACTGAAGTGTACTTTGAGAAATTATGCAAAATAGATTAATTATTCACTTTCCTGAAGAAGATAAATATGTTTTTCACATCTAATCAGCATGATAAGATGTGAAAACAAACTAGGATATTGATTGGATACTATGGTGTGGTCACAAAGGAACTGGATGCAAAAAATAATTTTGATATCATAAACTTGGATTTCAGAAAACCTTTTGATACAGTTACACATGGAAGACTACTGTACAAATTGGAGAAGTATGGCATTAAGGACAAGTTACTGCTATGGATAAAGGGATGGTTGAGTGGGAGAAGACAGAGAGTGTTAATCAATGAACACTACTCTTCATGGACTAATGTTATTAGTGGAGTTCCCCAGGGTTCAGTGTTGGGCAAATTGTTTTGTATATTTATTAATGATAGTGATGATCAGGCTTAATGTCAAAGTTTGCAGATGATACAAAGCAGGGTTGTTAATGACAGCCAGCAATTATAGTATGCTACTGCAACAGGAACTTGAAAAGTTGGGCAGGTGGGCCGAGAAGTGGCAACTGAACTTTAATATTTACAATTGGAAAAATGTACCAACCGTGTGGTATTACACTCAGGGTAGTGGAGAATGAAAAAGACCTGGGGGTAATTGCGCAGTCAGATATGAAGTTTTCTGAGCAATGCAGACAGGCTGCAAGAGCAGGTCATGGGGATCTTGTCAATGATATACAGGAAATTTGCTGGCAGGGATAAGGAAGTGATTATCCCTTGGTATAAGGCAATGGTCAAACCACACCTTGAGTACTGAGTACAGGTCTGGAGGCCTCATTTTAAGAAGGATGGAGCAACCTACAGGGGAGGGCAACAAGACTGGTGAGGGGAATAAAGGGATGCTCTTATGAAGAAAGGTTTAAGTTCTGCAAATTGCAGTATCTGGTGAATAGGCACCTGTGAGGTGATCTCATTGAGGTGTATAAGGCCTTTAATGGTTTGATCAGGCCTGATGGAATTCTTCCTCTTGAATGGTTTGGTTTGAGCTGATGGAATTCTACCTCTTGCTCAGACTAAGAGGGCATATATTCAAATTGAGAAGAGACACTTGTAGAATAGATGTGCAGATATTTGCCTTTAGCCAGCGGGTAGTTAATTACTGGAAGAAACTTCCATCTGTCGTTGTGGAAGTTGATAATTTAAATAAATTCAAGGAGGAACTGAACAAACTGTCCTTGAGGTTGTCCAGACAAGCTGTACTTGCTACCTGGGAGTCTAAAACGCTGATGGAACTGGTATTTGGGTGACATTCAAGTCAAGTGGACCCAATTTCAACAAGTCCGGATGGTCTGTGACAGCCTCCATAACCAAGTGGTCAGGAGCGGGAGTATAGTAGCACACGCTTCCTGAATAGACCGGGGTTCAAGCCCCTGACTGTTAAATATGGTCGATCTGCCAACTTGCACTGGACTAGCATGGCAGATTATAGTCCATTTCCCTGAACATGAATTATTGAGGAGGCTTCCATTCTGCAGTGGGTTGATAATGGCTGCAGTTTACCTTTTTTTTTTCATTAGGTGGTGTATGACTCATCAATCGGTGCAATACCACCACTTTGCTTATTGGAGGCTTGAAGTGGTGGAAACCATCTTTAGTCTCCAGAGCTAAGTTCCAGCCAACCCTTCCCCATTTCTTCCATCATGCAGTATGACTGATGACTTTTGAGGTTATGATAAACATCATGGTAAGATCCAATCTTCCTTACATTTTGAGGGTACAGCTGTAAAACAGTGTTCGCAGGCTGCCCGCTAGTTAGTACACCGGACTGGACCGGGCCAAACCTATTGGTAACTCTCTAGGAGGCTTCCGGATCAGCTAGTGTATAATCTTGCTACCTCTACTCTGCCAGATAGTGAATGGAGGGAGTCCAAGTAGTGTGTACGTGGGGGGCATTGTTGAGGCCACATTATGACAAGGATCTGGGTATATTCTTACCATGTGTATGCCATACCCAAAATTTTCATTACTTCATACAGCATGTCTCCCTCCCACTTTTTCTTACTATTGAATACACTATGAATTGTCAAACTAATAGAGTAAGCTTATCTTTGAAAAGATCTAAACCTCCCAAACACTTCTTAGTTTATTTCACAAATATACGTGGTCTCAATTCTAATCTCAACGATGTCCATTTCCACTTGCAATCTGCCAAACCCCATGTACTTTTTCTGACAGAATCTCAGTTAACGGTTGATTCAACTACTGCTCATCTCAGTTGCCCAAATTATTCACTGTATGATTCCTTTCGCACTCAAATGTGGTACTTGTGCATATGTCCGTTCCGATATTCCCTGTCAGAGACTTGGTAATTTGGAATCTCCTCTTTTCGATCTTCTCTGGCTTAAAATCTCTCTACCTCATTGTGTCAAATTCATCTGTTGTCTCTACCATTCTCCCAACTTATCTAATCACTTGGAGCTCTTTGACTTCCTCTCTTTGCAACTTAACTTTCTCCAGTCTGACTTTCCTAGCAGTGAGGTAATTTTCCTTTGTGATTTTAATGTTCACAACTCCAGCCGGCTTCTGTTTTCTAGTCACACCAACCCAGCTGGTCAAGATGCCGAGGCTTTTGCAATTACTAATGACCTTGCACAGATTGTTCATTTATCTACAAGAATACCGGACAATCCTAACCATACAGCCAACGTGTTGTTTGGCATTACAACAATGCAAAATTGGATGACCTGCAAGATTTCTTTTCTTTGGTCAGATTACTGTTTCAAAACTTCTGATGTCAACATTTGCTCAGATCGTGTCAGTGAAATTATTCTTGTAGGAATGGAATCCTTTATTCCACACTCCACTTTAAAATCTCATCCTTTATCTGAAACTTGGTTTTCCAATAAATGTGCTGAGGCTGTTCAAGAGAAGAACTTTGTATATTGTCATTGGCTTGTTTCCAATTCTTCAGTTTCATTTTCTGCCTACACCAAAGCTTGCAACAATTGTAAAGCAGTCATTAATCAGTCCAAAGAAAATTTTGAACAGACTAAGAGTAGAAAACTTGCTTCTTGCTCTAATGGTAGCCAAGCATTCTGGTCTCTTTCCAAAGCTATTGGCTGCAATTTTGCCCATCTCTGCTCCCACCTCTGTGAAAACCAGATGGTTCTGTTGTCACTTCAGCCAAGGATAAAGCTGACCTGCTAGCATCCCATTTTTTTTCCAACTCATGTATTAATGATCTTGGTAAAACACCTCCCACCATTCACAGCATGCTCTGTTCAATGCCTCCTATGGTCTTCCGTCAAAAGGATGTCAGAAAGATTTTTACGAATCTTGATGCTAAGAAAGCTGCAGGTTCTGGTGGTATTTCTTCACTTGTTCTCAAAACCTGTGCTCCTGAACTTACTCCTGTTCTTTGCCGCCTTTTTTCACTTTCTTATTTCAAAGGTGTGTTTCCTTCTGCTTGGAAATTTGCTCATATCCAGCCAGTTCCTAAAAAGAGTGACAAATCCCCCCCATCCAATTATCATCCCATTGCAATTACTTCTACTCTTTCTAAAGTAATGGAGAAATCAATTAACCGCCAACTCTTAAACTACCTAGAAACCTTCCGCCTGGTCAACTATCACCAGTATTGAGTCCATCAGTGTCGATCCACTGGTGATATTCTAATTTATGTTACAGATTTATGGACATATCCAATGGAAAAGTTCAGTGAAACACAATCAGTTGCTCTTGACATCCCAAAGGCTTTCGATTGTGTTTGGCATAAAGGTCTTCTAAACAAGCTTCCATCTTATGGTTGCCTACTGTTTTTTGTAAATGGTTATCCAGTTTTCTCTCTGATCGCTCACTGGGGGTGATGGTAGATGGCTATCTGTCTTCTAACGTCTCCAATAATGCTGGTGCCCCCCAAGGTTAATTTCTCTCCCCCACTCTCTTTCTCTTGTATATTAATGACCTTCTTCTCTTTGACTGGAAATCCTATCTGTAGTTTTGCCGATGATAGCACATTGCATTCCACTTTCCATTTTGAGAAACCTTGCCATGCTCAGTAAGCTTTAACTTCTCGAATATCTGCTGCCAGTTCCTTAAATGCCAATCTCCAGGTAATTCTCCAGTGGGGCAAAGACAACTTAGTTGATTTCAATCCTTCTAAAACAGAGTCTTGTCTTATTTCTTGCAAAAAGGATTCTTCTGCTACTATGCTTATCTTTGGTGACACTCCAATTTCTAGGCAAAATGATATATCTTTTTTGGGGATTACCCTGACTTCTAATCTGTATTGGCACAGGCACATTACAAATATTGCTTCCTCTGCATCTAAAAAACTTGGTTTTCTCTTTCGCTCTCGGCGTTACTTTTCTTCCAAACAGCTGTTCACTCTGTACAAATCTCAAATCTGCCCTACCATGGAATGTTGTTCTCACATCTGGGGTGGTGTCCCTAAAACCTCTCTCAGTCTTCTACATTCCATTCAGAAGAGTGCAGTTAGGTTAATTAATGACTCCTCTCTAACAGAGTCTCTCCATTCACCGTGTCATAGACGTACTTTTTCTGCATACCTTTTGTACACATACTTCCACGGGCACTGTTCTTGTGAATTGGCTTTATAATTCCCACTCTCTCTTTCAAAACAGTCTGAACACATGCTGCCGCCAGCCAACATCCATTTAATATCCAACTTTCAACCCACAGAACCAACTTTTCATCTTCATCATTTATTCATTCAACTGCCGTTTTCTGGAACAACCTTCCTTCATACGTATTTCCTGAAAATACAGTCTGCAGAAGTTCAAATCTAATGTCAACATATATCTTTTTTCGTCTTCTCAACCTCCCACCCAAGCACGGTACTAAGTACTATAGGTCTAATACCTCTCATGTTTGGGGTTTTCATAAAAAAAAAAAAATTTTGGAGGGAACGGATGGGTGAAATGAAAATTTTTTTTTTTTTTTGGCTGATGCTGTATAAGCTTGCTTTCTTGCATCACATGCCCCTGCTAATGCTAATATCCTGCCTGTAGATTGCCTTAAATGATCACTTTTTGTATTTACGGGATAAAATCAAGTTTCCAGGAAAAATAAAAGATAATGGTGAAAAACTGTTGAGAGGAATCAATTCAATGTCCTGGTCTAACAGAAACAGGCAAGTGATAGTGCTCTTTTGGAACAAGGGATGTTTTTCTTAAAATCTCTTAATGCCCTCATACCCTAGACTGCACTCTGAAATCTAACTATCCGTTTTGGTTGCGCGCATAGTAGCAGTTATAATCATCATCGCCACATTGGGTGGAAAAGGGCCCAGGTTCGAATCCTATCAATGACAGGAGAGACTGCTTCTACAGAGATGGGATACACTTAAACAGAAAGGATGCAAGAATATTTGCTGATGCTATCGAGGCAGTGTCAGGTGGGTCGGAAAACTGCTAGCTTGGGGGGATACAAGGACTAATATAATAACAGTAGCCACTGGTGGAGATGAAACTGATTCTTGCACTGCTTCTATTGGAATGAGCAGCAGTCTGAAAAACAAGATGCAGGGTATTTCAGAGACTGCTGGGAGTCATTGTGGTACAAGTAAACACAAGGGTTGTGTTGGGTAGAGTAGCTAAGAATAGGAACAGGTGCATGTATACTTGCATGTACACCAATGCTAGGAGTTTAGTAAATAAATTTGATGAATTTAAGGTATTGCTCAACATCAAAGGCAGTATTGTTGGGTTATCAGAGACGTGATACACAGATATAAGGAATGCAGAACTGGAATTTGGGGAGTACAATGTGTACTCCCCAATGGAGGCACTGGTTAACCAGGAAGGATAGACAGGATAGGAAGGGAGGAGGGGTTATGCTGTTAGTTAAGAAACACATAAAATCTAAGGAAGTGAAGCCAGTCGACATCGCTTAAATGGACAGTGCAGTTTCGAGTCAGTTGGTGTGACGTAAGCATTGGGAGATCAAAATTGAGAGTAGGAGTGTGTTATCGGCCTAATGACTCTGATGAGTATAATAAGAAACTGTACAGGGAAATAGAGTGGGCCAGTAAATCAGAGGGGATTTTAATTTCCCACATATTGACTGTAATTTGTGGGTTGGTCACTCACACACTAGCAAGGCTTTTTTGGATTTATTGGATGATTGTTTTCTACATCAGCATGTTCAGGAGGCCACTAGAGGGAGTAATACTTTTGATCTGATTATCAATAGAGATTCTTCATGCATTAAAAATCTGCAGATAAAGGAACCACTAGGTGGCAGTGATCACAGTGTGCTGAAGTGGGATTTACTCAAAGAGGTAACTACCATCAGGGGTAAAGGGAAGGCTTTTTTCTTTCATAAAGGCGACTACGGTGGTCTGAGACAGTATTTAAATTCTGTATGGTGGGACCAACTGATGATATTATGAACAGCAAATTCAAAATGGGAAGCATTCAAAAAATTTATCTTAAAAGCTACTAGGCTTTAAGAAATATTGTTCGAGGTTTAGGCCTAAATGGATGTCAGATGAACTAATGAGACATATGGCAGAGAAGAAAAATGCATGGGATACATATATAAATTAATGGGTGACATGGAAGCCTATGATAAATATAAGCTGGTCTGTAACCAAGTCACAAAGGAGATTAGGCAGGCAAAGGCAGATTATGAGAAATACTTGGCAAAGGAATGCAAAGAAAAACCTTCTAGAGTTTACCTATGTAAACTCTAGAAGGAAAAGGATGAATCAGATTGGTCCACTGGATATTGATGGTTCAACTGTTGATGATCCTGCTCAGGTGGCTAACAAACTAAATGAGTATTTTGCATCTACATTCACATTCACCCATGATTCATGGAGGGGAATGCCAGAGGTGAGTTAAACTCTGGCAGTGAGCTAGATGATTTTCTAATAACTGAGAGGAAAGTGGGGGAGAAATTGTTGAAGATAAACATAAAAAAGGCACCTGGGGGTGGACAGGATCTATCCAGTTATATTAAAGAAGGCAGCAAAGGAAGTAAGCAAACCCTTAGCCATGAGAACTTCTTTGGACTCAGGGGAGGTACCCATGGACTGGAGATGTGCAAATGTGATCCCAATTCACAAAGGATGATCAAAGGGTGACACAAATAATTATAGACCTGTTAGTTTAACTTCTGTTCCAGGAAAATTAATGGAGGCACTGGTTAAAGAAGCACTGCAAGATCATCTAGACAAGACTTCAGGTATAGCTTGGACAAAGGAACTGGATGCAGGGAATAACTTTGATATCATATATTTGGATCTTAGAAAGGCCTTTGATACTGTTGCACATGGAAGACTGCTGTACAAACTGGAGTAGTGTGGCATTGGAGGCAAATTGCTGTGATGGATAAACGGATGGTTAAGTGGGAGAAGACAGAGAGTGGTAATCAATGGACACTGCTCATCGTGGACTAATGTTATTAGTGGAGTCCCTTAGGGTTCAGTGTTGGGTCCATTGTTGTTTTCTGTATTTATAAATGATATTGATGATGGTATATCAAGCTTAATGTCCAAGTTTGCAGACGATATGGAGGTTGGCAGGGTTGTTAAGGACACTAATGACAGTATGCTGCTGCTGCAGATGAGCTGAGAGGTGGCAAATGAAGTTTAACATTGACAAATTTAAAGTACTACATATGGGAAGCATTAACCCCTACACTGACAGTGGTAGAGAACGAAAAGGACCTGGGGGTAATTGTGCAGGCAAAAATGAAGTTTTCTGAACAGTGCAGACGGTCTGCAACAGTAGCTCATGGTGTCTTGTCAATGATATGCTGGAATTTTTCTGAGGAAGTGATTATGCCCTTGTACAAGGCAATGGTCAGGCACACCTTGAGTACTGCATACAGGTCTGGAGGCCTCATTTTAAGAAGGATGTAGAGCTGTTGGGACGAGTACAGAGAAGGGCAACAAGATTAGTTAATGGAACAAAGGGTTGCTCTTACAAAGAAAGTCTTAAATTTTGCAAATTATAGTGTCTGGAGACTACGCACGTGCGAAGTGATGTGATTGAGGTGTATAAAGCCTTGAATGGTTTGAGCATGCTCAATGCTGATGGGAGTCTTCATCTTGCTTAGAATAATCACCTGAGAGAGCATAAATTCAAATTGAGGAAAGACAGATGTAAGAAAAATGTGCGGAAGTTTGCCTTTAGCCAGCGGGTAGTTGGTTGGTGGAACAGACTTCCATCCTTTGTTGTGGAAGTTGATAACATAAATAAATTTAAGGCTGAGCTGGACAGGTATTTGGAATGAACGGAGGGGTGAAATGGGAGCGGTTTCTTTTTTTTCTGGCTGATGCTGCATAAGCTTGCTTTCTTGCATCACATGCCTCTACTAATGCTAATGATATATGGAACTTTTATGGACTTTTTTCCATTTTATGAACACAGTTTATGGATGCAACAATTTCGTACATGGGTGGCCTTAAGACAGTTATTCATTGTGGCTGATCAGGTATACCCCTTCATGGTGGCTGTCTTTTGGCACAGGTGTGTTCAGCAGGATAATATGCCCTGCCACATTGCTGGTATTGTTCAAGAATAATTCACAGAAAACAAAAGTGACATCCAGGTGCTTCCTTGGCTTCTAAATTAACTGAACATTAATCCCATAGAACATCTCTGGGATTACCTGGATAGACAGATCTGGCATTTTAATCCTCCACCATGGACTATCACAGGTCTACAGGATGCAGTAGTTTAGACCTTATAAAGTCTCTGCCTCACCTGGCTGGGCTATTGGCAGCAAGAGGAGGATATACCCATTATTACATAATTTGATAGTATGAACTAGAGCTATAATGCTCAATACATTCTATGTTGATATCAATATTTGTAAAAGAATGAGAGAATTCTCAATATGATACGTAGAACACTTCTGTATGATAATCTCCAGAAATTAAAACGAAAACAATTAAAAAATCGAAAATCTTACATACAGTAAGAAATAATTAAAAATTAAATGAACACAATTAAAAATTCAGTAAAAAATTAATTTAACGAAAAAAATTGCAAAACGTTTTTTAATTTCTGGAGAGTATCATACGGAAGTGTTTTATACAAAGGGTACTAGGAAAGTTTTGCAATATGACGCAACAATGAATCACAGGAAGCTGCTTGTTGCTGCATGTTGAGACATGTTCATACGTGCATAGTAGCCGCCGCGCCAAGTCGATGGGCTCAGTTATTCATTAGTAGTGAGAGTGTAAAGTGCTTGCGATGGCATCGTGGTCACGAAATGAGATAAGGACAGTTTTGCGGTATAATTTCGTGCGTGGTTTAACCATAGACCAGTGCTTAGAAGAAATGACTCTTGCACTAGATGATGATTGTCCACATCGTACAACGATATTCAGGTGGTATAGAGAATTCCAAAGGGGAAATTTCACTCTGGAGGATTCTGAGAGGCCGGGAAGGCCACGAACGTCAGTTACGGAGGAAAACGTTACTGCTGTGAGGAAAATTCTTGACGAAAACAGGCGAGTGACCTACCAACAGATAGAGGATACTTTGAGCCTAAATGCACCAGCAATTCGTTCGATTCTGCAAGATCATTTGCACGTGAAGAAACTTTGTTCTCTCTGGGTGCCGCATCAACTGACTGAAGAGCAGATGACACGACGTGTGACTTGGTGCCGGGAGATGTTAAAAAAGTTTGATAAGGGACAATCTCGGTATGTGAACAACATCGTGACAGGTGACGAGACTTGGCTGTACTATTACGATCTGCCGACCAAGGCTCAAAACAAAGTTTGGGTCTTTGATGATGACGACACACCCGTAATTGTCAGAAAATCCCGATCTGTAAAGAAGAAAATGATAGCTGTATTTTTCAAATCGAGTGGAATTGTGGAACGTGTCGTTTTGGACACGCAGAAGACAGTCACAGCTAAGTGGTATACTGAACAATGCCTGCCTAAAGTCATAGGATCTACGAAGAACCTGCGGCCAAAGTCAAGAATGGACACCTGGTACCTCAATCACGATAATGATCTAGCTCACCGCGCCAAAGCCTGCACCGAATATTTGACCACGACAGGACTGAAACTTCTCGAGCACCCTCCCTACAGTCCAGACCTTGCTCCCTGCGACTTTGCACTGTTCCCGCATGTGAAAATGAAGCTAAAAGGGAGGACCTTCTACGGGCTTGGGATAACGAGTGTGCTTTACTCCCTAGTGAAACTTGGCAGAACTGGTTTAAAGATTGGTTTCGGAGGATGGAGAGGTGTATTGAATGTAGAGGAAATTACTTTGAAAAAATTAAATAAACAAAGCTGTATTGCAAAACTTTCCTAGTACCCTTTGTACATCTGGTGAGTATGGGCTTGGCACACCCAGGGTCCTGAGCTGGATATCATCAATTTTCTCTTTCTTGGTGATTTCTTTCTACTTCTCTCTCTCTCTCTCTCTCTCGGGTTAATTCAGAAATTTTTTTTTTGGCTGGTGCAGCATAAGCCTCAGGCTTCCTTGCACCATATGGCTAATAATTATAAATAAATAATATTGAGGTAAACTTCTCTCATTCCTTTACAACTATTACGTAATATTACTCTTCTTACTTCTTACTTACTCTTCTACTTCTTCTGGAGTTATTCCTAAACTATTCATCTGCATTCATAGATAGCTAAATTTTATTACTTGATTTTTCATTTTAATTTATATAATTTTTATTGGCTGAGTTAGTTGGTTTGCTGGACGAAAAACTCAAATTTTCGGGTTTTTCGTCCTAAAACAGCAAATCGACCACAGAACACATGCAGTTTACAGATATAATATATATGGTGCAATATGAACTAAGTTGCTGGTGCACCTAAAACCCTATAAACAACAACAACTAATTTATATCTGAGTGAATTATTTTGTTATTATTAAAGTCTTCATTTTTCCTATGGATATTTCCACATTATACTATATTTTGTTTTTTTATTAAAACTAAGCAACATTCTTCTTTTCTGCCATTAGTATAATGTGGAAATAAATATACTAATTGAAATACTGAGCAGGTCATGGGTATCGTCAATGATATACAGGAATTTTTCTAGTAGGGAAAGGAGGTAATTATCCCTTTGTATAAGGCAATGGTCAGGCCATGCCTTGAGTACTACATACAGGTCTGGAGGCCTCATTTTAGGAAGGATGTAGAGTTGCTTGAGAGTGTACAGAGAAGGGCAACAAGATTGGTGAGGGGAACGAAGGGGTCCTCTTACCAAGAAAGGCTTAAGTTCTGCAAATTGCAGCAGCTGGAGACTCAATCAGATCATCTGCGAGGTATTATTATTATTATTATTGGCTATATGGTGCAAGGAAGCCTGAGGCTTATGCTGCACCAGCCAAAAAAAATTCCTGAGTTATCCTGAGAGAGAGAGAGAGAGAGAGAAGTAGAAGGGAATCACCAAGAAAGAGAAGAATAATTATATCTAGCTCAGGACCCTGGGTGTGCCAAGCCCATACTCACCAGATGTGAGCCCCTGGGGTTAAATGTGATTGACGTGTATAAGGCCTTGAGCATGCTGAATTCTGATGAGATTCTTCCTCTGAGGGGGCATAAATTCAAATTGATCACAGACAGTTATAGAATAGATGTGCAGAAATTTTCCTTTAGCCAGCGGGCTGGAACAAACTTCAAAAACTTCAATCTGTTGTAGAAGTTATTATTATTATTGTTAGCCATATGATGCAAGGAAGCCTAAGGCTTTTGCTGCACTAGCCAAAAAAAAAATTTTTTTGAGTTACCCCTGAGAGATAGAGAGAGACAGAGTCAGAAATAGAAGGAAATCACCAAGAAAGAGAAGAATGATGATATCCAGCTCAGGACCCTGGTTGTGCAAAGCCCATACTCACCAGACGTGAGCCCCAGGGGTTAATGAGGGTAGTTGATAGCTTAAATAAATTCAAGGAATAACTGGACACACTTTTAGAGGGAATAGATGTGTGGCTAAAATACCATTTTTTTTTGGCTGATACTACATAAGCTTATTGCTTTCTTGCATCACATGCCTCTACTACTACTTATGTTTTCTGCATATCAGGTTATATTTAATTTTTTATTCTAATTCCTTTATTTATTGTAATTACTTCATTAATTAATGACTCCACTATCAGGCGGAAGAGGGTTGGGGTCACTCAGTCTCGTTCCATTAGTTACTTCTATTTTCTCTGTTTTGATTATGAATTTATTTTTTGCATATCATGATGATACTTCAGTTGTTACCGTATGAGTGGTTTAGTGTTATTTACGACCAGAAGATGTCAGCACAGTTTGTTATCATTATCACTAGAGGGCAAGTGATGCAATTGCTTAAGGCTGAAAGCAAACTGAGGTATTTAGACAGCAGTCTCACTTGTTGCGCAGTGCGGGAGGTGTGTGAGAAGTGGTAGTGCATTCGTCTTGCTAGAACTTTTTTTTTTGTCATCCCTAAGGGTAGCCAAATGTCTGCACAAGAGTTTCCTCCTGATGCACCAGCTCCACGGCTGTGCCACTTAGTGAAATGGACTGATTTTGATGGTTATGGTTTCAATCTACATGCCGAAAAATCACGACAAGGGCAATATATAGGCAAAGTTGATGAGGATAGTCCAGCACAATATGCTGGCCTAAAGGAAGGGGACCGTATTATTGAAGTAAATGGAGTTAATATTGCCAATGAAAATCACAGACAAGTTGTCGAGCGGATAAAATCCATTCCCGACGAAACCAAATTGTTAGTTGTTGATGATATTGCTGACCGGTACTACAAAGAAAATAAAATAGTTGTGAAAAGCACTCAGTCGAATGTTGTCTATATAAAAACGCCAGTTCCTCGTCCTGCCGACGACTCCCCTAATGTTCAAAAACATCAGCCAGTCCAGTCTGAAAATACGCCTTCTCCTAAACCATCATCAAGCCGTAGTACGTCGTCACCCGAACATTCTCCTGCTTCACATCATAATATCAATGGAATAAAAACGTATCCTGAAATGAAAAATGAGCAGCCTCAAAAAGTAAGTGTTTATATATATATATTTGGGTAGAATAACTGAACGTACGCATCTCGTTTTCCAGATAGTAATTTATTTCTATTTGAAATGGTGAACGCAGTACGAGGACTCACCGCTTAAATAATCATAAATACATAATTGCCACAAGGGTAAATAACGTAGCCGTTAGAATTAGTTTAATTGTCAGGCTAATTTTATAAACGTGTGTGCATTTTAATGTGATAGAAAAGATTAATGAATGTCAGTAACATCAAAAAAATATTTCCACGAGCAGCCTTGTACAGCCTTCGGGTAAACATACGCATGTGTAATCCACCAGATCACGAAGACAAAATAACTTACAGTACCTCCCCAAAATAATGTTTAAAATATTATGAACGATTAAAAATTACGATTTAATCCCCTTCCCCAGTTATAAATCCTCGTGTGAAACTACGAATTCGTGCTCTTGCCCAAGTATTTCCGAGCTTTCTTCGTCCTGTACTTAATTTTTTGTAGTGATGTTCAGCGAATGCAAGTTGTTGAATAAAACGAACTAAAATTTTCCCCTCCAGAACATAAAGCTCATTTCAGCCATCTCCATATTAGTGACAAAAGGGTATTACAATATTCATCTAATCTAAAATACCCTTTTGCTTAACATATAATTTTCACAAAATGGCATGTCACCGTGGGTACAGAAGTGTTTGTCCGTTCTTCCACTGCCCGACAGAATACAGACCAAGCCCTCACCAACAGCACCACCATACTGTCACAGTAGAGTGTTTTTGCTTCGAGCGGTTATATATTAACAGATTGGATTATTAATTGACAGCTCTTGTTTATGTTTCAACGTTGGTGGGGAAAATAAACTTAAATTCTTCTGAATTAAACACCTGTGGACCCTTTTTTTTTTTTTCTTTTGAATCATAATGAATGTTTACTTTAACTTCCATAAATTGCCACATGTTAATTTATGGAGTTTAGGGTTTCAATTCAACCACAAGATTTGTGATAATCTTGGCCACGAATTTAACCATTGCTTGTATTAATGTTCTTTTTAAAAGGAAAATGAAGATTTAACATAGTTGAATTTGAGTTATCCAATTTGTTGTTTTAGACACGTTAGAACTATCATTCTGTGCGCTTGTGATACCCTTCAATGTATGATTGTCCTGATTCATTGATCAATGAATAGTGTGTAGTTATATTATAAGAAATGTATCCTGTAGTTTTATACAAAGACATAATAATCTAGCATCTTTTTAGATGCATTTTATATCTCTAAAAAAAAAAAAAAAGTAACCAGATTCGTATGATGGTTGGAAAGTTTCAGTTATCTTTTGGTTAGATACCTTGGCCTGTTATTGGTGATAATGCATCTGACATGTTGATAATTTTTCTTGATATGACAGGAATGCAGTTTGGCAACATGGTGAGATATACTCAGTTCATTGCAACTGAAACTATTCCATAAGCATAATTTGAAATATTAACCATCTGAATGAGATTATGTTAATATCAAAGCCTCACTGTTTGTCAACACTTGATTATTTTAATGCAATATTTTTGTTTCTCTTTTCACTACTAAAAAATGCTGTTTACATGGTACTAGGGCCCCTCCCCACCATACAGAATTCCATCCTAGTGAATCTAGTGTTTGCCCAAATCCAAATGGATGTTAACTTTACTACTTACATTTCCACACTCCATTTTTAAAAAAGTCAGGTTTAAATACTAAAAGCCCAGAGAATTCAGACTCTTCAGTCAGAACTGCAGTCTGATCTGAGAGGGAGAGAGATTCTAGGTTTTATTAATTAACATGCAGTTCAGCCTGTGACACACACAATCATAAATTCTCTCCCATATGGCAAGTTTGTAATAGCCAGAACTTAAATGATATCATTCCTCCCCCACATCCATCGTTCACACATTTGGTGCAGTGGCTGGTTGCACTGTCATATTACAAATGCATAGTAGCAAATGTGCAACATTGTTGGATATTCTTATTTGCAAAGATATTCAGATATACTCGTGCATTCACTGTGCTCTCCAAAGGGTTAAGGGGACCAAGGTATGCCACAAAACATGCCCCACACCATTACACCCCCTCCAGCAGCTTGTACTGTCAGTACGCAACTTTTGTGTGGTATATGTGCATTCTTCTGTCAGTGCTGACAAATATAAATTGGGACTCAGATCATATTGCTTGCCTCCCCCCTTTGTGTTCTTGGTGCCAACACAACTGTATTTTCTGGTTAGTTCCAGAGATTACCATGAAATAATATTTTGCTCACCTTTCCTAATTCTCCTGTGCCCAGCTATTGGATGCATTGGTCTCATGTGCAACCCTTTGTATGATAAATTGTGTAAAGATAGTATTTATGACTATATCCATTTATATCTCTGTAATACTTCATACAGATAAGCAGCCTTAATCTTAGAGCCCCAAGGCAATTGCTTAGATCACTGATAACCCAGATCTGCCCTACATGCAAGTTATTTCTCCATGCAATGCAAGAGATATCTGAGAATTATTGTGCAAACATAACCACAAACATCTCTGAGTCTTGTTCAATGTATATGAACCAGTATTTGATGTAATAGTTATTTTCTTTTCTTAACATGTCTTTTGTGAATTTTCCATTCTTGCTCTACTTGTTTGTCTGACTACAGTGAAAGTTGTGCTGTTTCAGTTTTTTATTCACTTTATATCTGGCAGTGCTGTTATTAATTCTCTTTCTTGCCTATGCTAATCAAGCTACCACAGTATATGTTAAAGCTTAGTAGTAGGGGCATGTGTTGCAAGAAAGCAAGCCATTTTAAGCTATCAACTTCCACGGTGACAGATGGAAGTTTGTTCCAGCAATCAACTACCCACTGGCTAAAAGCAAATTTCTGCACATCTATTCTATAACTGTCTTTCCTCAATTTGAATTTATGCTCCCTCAGGTTCGTAATCTGAGCAAGAGGAAGAATGCCATCAGAATTGAGCCTGCTCAACCCTTCAAGGCCTTATACACCTCAATCAGATCACCTCTCAGGTGCCTAGTCTCCAGACGCTGCAATTTGCAGAACTTAAGTCTTTCTTGGTAAGACTACCCTTTTGTTCCCCTCATCAATCTTGTTGCCCTTCTCTGTACTGTTATTATAGTATTGTTCAGTATTTATTTCCAGGATAATACAAAAAAGTAAATGTCTTGAATGAAAAATTAAGTAATTCTTTTAGTAATTAAATCTTGTAGTCATATTCTGACAATAGCATACCATCTTAGTAGGAAGTTATTTTGCTGCAAGATTACTCTACCACTACATAAAGCTTTCTCTTATAGTCTAAATGATTATCAGCCAGTGAATCTATTTATACAAACCAAGTCACCAAATAACCAAAGGTCAGGGAATGACCACCGCATATCCCCAGAGCAATATGGCCTTAGTTGCTAATGCTCCTAAAAACCAAATAACAAACAAACAAACCAAGTTTCTAAGTTATTCTTAGTAATCTTGGCCGAAAAACTAGTCAGTCAAAAAATTTGGCATCATTAGTATGAAACCTTCATTATATTCATTTGATTTCTCTCAGGTTAGGTAATGTTAACATTGCTATTTCAGGTACATTTGAATTTTTTTCTTCTAAGTTAATATTTTTTGTAATTATTTTTATGTAGCATTCTAATAATTAATAATAATAAATTAAATTTTTTATGGCAACTTCAAAAAAGAAAGGTGTTGGGATCTATAGTAGGACTGAGAGTTGAAAAGGTTGCAAGAGTTGAGAAGATAAGATACTTATTCATCTTGTACTTAATTTCTGTAATATTTCAAGAACTACACATAAAGGAAGGTTGTTCCAAAGAACAGAAATACAAGAGATAGAGGAAAAGTTAGTTAGGCGAGCTAGATTTGAAATGTGAATGTATGTGGGCTTACTGATACTTGTATTTGGACTGGTTTGGAAAAGGTGGAAAAAATAAGTGTCCATGGAGATATATACAAACAAAGATTTCTGGCAGAAACTGAATGCCTTTATGACACAGTGGAATGAATTTGTAAGTGAGGGATCGTTGATTAACTTAGCTGCTGTTTTCTACGGAATCCAGCGGTTTAACCCTTTCACTGGTATGTTCATAGATCTGTGTTTCTTGTGGACTGTGGTAAGTAATGCATAGATCTATACTTTTGAGGGTTGCTACAGACAGTATGTTTCTTTTAATATATGGTTATACACTTGTATACAAAAGAAAAATGAGTGTGCAAGTTAATTTTTACATTTTTTTTTGGTTAAAACTGTTTCTACATATATTAGGTCTAATTTTCTATAAATATAAAGAAACTCATTTATGTTTAGTCAATGTTTTATAACTAAAAGATCCGTCCAGAGCAGAAAAAAGAGTTATGGACACTTCAACAAAAATAATCGCTTCATGTGCAAAGGAGCAGTTCACGATCCCAGAGTATATTTATTTTGTAAATATTGTAATTGCTGTTTTGCCCTTTATGATAAGCAGACATTTAACTGTTCTACTAGCTTCTAAGAAAAATATAATGTTGTCAAGGCAAAGAAGTTAAATAACATAAGGAAAAGAAGGTGCCGCACAGATAAATGAACAATTAATCGAGGCATGGATAATCAAGATTCTACTGTAGCATTGAAAATCAGAGGAGGAAGAATCATATCTGTTATTGTTTTCCAATGTGGGCTTAAGCTAAAATTGAAGAATTTCTGTCGAATTAAGATCCAGAATTTGATTAAATACATAAATAGTGGAGAATATTGCCACATAAAAATAATAACTTTTTTTTTTTTTAATTTTAACTTTATTTTTGACAATTTTACTGTACAATTGGATAATAAAGTCAAAAATATGAACAAATTAATACTTTAAAGCAGCAGTTCTCAAACTACTGAGATTTACGGACCCCCTTCAAAAAAAAAAAAAAAAAAAAAAAAAAGGTTTCCTGAAAAGAAAATTCAAAGTTTAATGTGTGAAACAACTTAATTCTATTCTTTTTATACAGATACATAATAATAACTTTATTTATCAATTTGCTATACATAGAACGAATAATTTGAAATATGTATACAATTATATACACTAATCTTATCGAAAATAAGTAATGTTCTATGATGGAGTTGTGATTCTATCAGCTTATTTTTTAAGAAAATAAACACATTACTTGATACCTTCTGAACATTTCGCAGACCCCCAGTGGTCCTTGGACTCCAAACTGGGGGTCCACGTACAGTTTATTGTACATTAAATAAACTTTGCATTTTATTCTCAAAATTCCAGTCAAATATTTGCTCCACAGGGGCCCACCCCTATGAAAATTCATAGCATGGGAATTCCACAATAACCAATTCTAAATTTGTCACGAAAAATGATAAAGGTGCTGAACTCTTTCTCTTATGTGGGAACAGTATTCTATGGTAGGATATGTTATTTGTATATAGGCAGCAGCTTCTCACATAAAGTAATCTGATACTGAAACAAAAAAAAAAAAGCTCAAGTTTCCCATCCAAAGCTGAAGAAAACAAATATGCAATATACTAAGAGAAGCCAAGAATATCCCCAGTAAAGACATGTAATCTTGTGTAGAAACCTAAATCTTATTAAAGATGAACATAATTGCAGCTGAGTCATTTATTGAAATAAGAGAAAACGTGGTTTTTAAAAGAATTGAAGTTAACCAGTTGTTTTCTCTATTACAGAATTACCTGTAATTCTCTAATCGAGATCAGCATTAATTGTTGGTGATATTTGAATAACTCTGTGTGGAACAGAGTTGTTGAACTGGACAGAAGAATGTCTCATCAACAAATTATGGATTGGATTTACATCAGTGGAAGATTATATGTCGGAGTGGAAAAGACTAGATGAAAGAACAGAAACTGCAGCATTACGTGAAGGCAGAAGACAGCCATCTACCATTATAGCAGTCAGAGCAAAAATTGGCCTAATTGCAAAATTCAGAAGACAGATAATGGCAGCTTATTTAGAAAAAAACCTTTATTGCAAAACTTGTTCAAAGACTTAGGAATGTTGAGAGCAATTTCTTGAGTTTCTCCCAACTTTAACATTTAACTTGTCTACAGATTCGTGAGCCAAGGTGCTATTGATGAACTAGCACTCATGGAATCCATACTGGTGTTCATTAATCAAATGGAACATTTCGAGACTTGAAGTGGAATGAGACAATAATTGAAAGGGAAGGATTTGTCACCCTCATTAAGAATTACTGATCGTAAGCAAAGATACTAGTGAAATAAGAGAAAGTGTAAACCTATAGCATGAAAGGATCTAATACAAAAGTTAACTCTGGAGAATGTTTTGAGAACAAATGGAAAAATTCTGTTAGTAAACAGAGCAAAAATTTTTTGAATCCTTTTCTAGAAAACCAAGAGGCACTGTGAAAGTTCAGTGTGGGGATTTATCAGACATTAATGCAAGAATTAAGAGAAAACATAAGATGCTAATAAATCAGCTTTATCTTTTAGATGAAGATGCACATTAACTATTGCTGGGTGTTGTATATATGTTAACATGGTTTCTTGAACATAAAGGAATACTGTACTTTTAATTAGTTTGTAATTCCTGTGTATTTGTTTTCTATCATTTTCACATGCTTGAAATACTCACTTGCTGGCAAGAAATTGATAATTCATTGTTATCAGTTGCATAGTAGGTTAAACAAATTGTTTGGGTATGTTTTTATTTTGCATTATTTGTCCTTTTTAAATTTGGAAGCAATGAAAAGGTGTTCCATCTCTGGATTTTTTTTTTTTTTTTTTCCCCTTTCATATGTTTTAGCCAAAGCTCTTTATAGTGACCCTCTTTTTAATGTCCCACACGCATTATAATGTCTTATGTCATTATAATGCGTGTGGTCCCAGCCAATTTCTCATTAACCTAATGCTATTTTATGAACAATAGATATAATGCCCTTCCGATATAACGACTGTTTTCTCATTCCCCTGCAGGGCCAATATATAGACAGCTTCGACTGTATCCCAACAGTATCTACATTTGATGTCTTGACCAGCATTTTGAATTCATCAAATTTATTTACTATGCTCCTAGCATTTGTGTACATGCAAATATATGTGCACCTGTTCTTACTCTTAGTTACCCTGACACAGTCCATATATTTACTTGTTCCACTATGACTCCCAGCAGTTCTTGGCACCTTGCTTCCAGGCTGCTGCTCATTCCAGTAGATGCAGTGCAAGAATCACTTTCACCTCTGTTTTCAGCTATTGTTAATCTATTAGTCTGTGCATCCCTATCCTCTCAAGCTACTTAATACTGCTTCGAAAGCATCAGCAAATGTCCAGTGAGGTATGTAGTTTGCGTGATAATGCTCAATTGTACGGCTTGTGTAATGTATTTAGGAAGGATAGGGGAGATAGAGGGGGTGGTGGGGTAATGCTTCTTATCAGAAGCAGCCTTAGTGCGACGATAGCTTTCCCGGATTCTGTTGTGAGATAGTTGGAAACAAAGGTATGATGCGAGTAGGAGTAATCTACAGACCAGGTGATTGTGAAGATTATGACAAAAGCCTGTGTCAATGTCTTATTATGGGTGATTTCAATTTGCCTCTAATTGATCGGAGTAAATGGGAAGGAAACTCGACATGGGGAACAAAATTTTTAAATCAACTAGACGACTGTTATTTGTATCAACATGTCAGGGAAAGTACTAGAGAAAAGAATATCCTAGACCTCATCATCACCCATGAATCAGATGACATAACAGGGTTGACAGTAGAGGAACCAGTAGCAGGAAGTGATCTCGGAGTTCTACGGTGGATGATGACGAGAGAGGTAGCAGAAGTAAAAGGCAAAGGAATGGATTTTAATTTCAGAAAAGGAAATTACGATGCCTTAAGGTACTACAAGGCCTCTGTTAACTGGGTACATATATCATGCAGAAAATGAATACATTTGAACTGTGGTACGCTTTTAAAACATTAATCACAGATGCCTTGAATGCGTATATACCATTAAAAAAAATACTCCACGAGGAGGGTTCCAAGTTGGATGAATAGTGAAGTTGCCACATTACTTGAGCAGAAAAAGGTGGCATGGAAAGGTTACAGAGCAATAAAAAGTACTGAAGCCTATAACAGCTACAAGGTGATGTGTAATAGAACCACAGAAAAGGTTCAACAGGCAAAGGCAGTTTATGAGAAATCACTAGCAAACAGAGCAAAGAGGGGGGATAAAGAATTCTTCACATATATAAATGCCAAGAAGAGCAGGACAAACCAGATCGGACCTTTACGTAAGGGAAAGGGGATAGTATTAAATACACCAGCTGCCGTTGCAGATGAACTCAACAGTTATTTTGCATCAATATTTACAAATGAAAAACCTTTTGTGGCAATGGGAAATTATGGGAGCGAAGTTAAAAAATATGTACAGTCTGTCCTCGTATAGCACGATAGTTGCGTTCCTAGAAACCCTCGTGCAATGCAAAATCGTGCAATATAAACAACAGGCCCTATGGGAAAAGTGGGGTTAGGTGCCGACCACCCAAGATTGAACACACATTTGGAACCAAAACATTACCAAACAATAAATAATCGGGTAATTTTAATCGTTATAAAATACTTACGTATTTTATAATACGTAAGTATTATAAAATACGTAAGTATTTTATAATACTTACGTATTTTATAATAAAATACGTAATAAAATATTGCTAATGCAATATTGCTAATGCTTTTGCTTCTATCGTAAGCAAACTTGCTTTTTGTTTGATTTTCTATCCAAAGAGATGACAGCCGTTCCATCTCTTCCAATTCTTTGTGTCTTAATCTAATGGATTTTAATTACACTTTGAGTTGTTCCCGCTATGAAAGTTGTTTTTATTTTATCTGCATTCTTTGTAATTCTCGGGTTTGCCTCATTTAGGTCTGTAGCACGTGCAATATCACATGGTCTTTCATTTCGCTCAAAGCGTTTCACAATTTCATATTTTTTCTCTATCGACAGAAGCGGAATGGCCATAAGCCTTACGGGGGAAACCACGGTGGGCCGGAGGCCGGTGTGATTTTGGCCATAAACCGTAGTATGAGGCCACTATAAATTTTCCCGGGTAAGAATTTTTGAGCCAGTCCGCCTCTGTTTATCCATATTGCTTTTTTTTCTCTCTCTGAATCTGCAGTGTCTTCGCCAGGACGCTTCCTTTTCACACCTTTTAAGTACAGTATTTTACTATTTTTTTAGGGAATAAAGCACAATTACAAAACGAGAAGGCACGCTTGATACACATAAACAAAGCTGCGCGTGTGTAGCAACTGAATAAACAACACTGTAAAGCCCGAGATACACTATTAACACCTCACATTTTACTAAAGCAGATTTCTAGGGGTTACTACCATAAAACAATAAAAACAATTTCCAGTTGCGTTTCTGCTAGTGGAATCTGTTATAAACTGGTAGTAAACTCCATCTAATTGCATTTGCGATTATATCGATAGCTGGAATTGTGTTGGTTTTTACGTTATTATGGTGAAATGTGTTTCCCCTTCACTGATATAAAACACAAATACATTTTCAGAATCTTCTTCGTTCCTATCGTGTTGCGTTCAGTTGGGGTGATTCCGCATTCGACTACCATTTCTTGTAAACACAAAGGCGAATCGTGTATAAGCGAATTCGGTTCGTGTTATATAAGATAACGTTCCCCTATTTATAAATCGTGTATGATCGAATTCGTGTAATGCAAACACGTGTTATACGAGGACCGACTGTACAGTGAAATTTCTCCTAACGGACACCTCATTAATGGACATCTCTCTACAACAGACATTTTCAAATTCCCCAACTCACCTCCATTGGTTTTAACGTGTTTGCAGCTTCTGTCTAGCGGACATTCTCTGTAACGGACGCGGACAGGCAATCTGCACTGTTTCGTTTAGATTAGCACTTAATTTGATCTCCCCATAACGGACAGCGGGCAAGTTCACGGCCCTTTTTCTAGGAACGTTTCTTCCACGTATTGCCTCAATCGTGTGTTTATTTTCTATTTCCAATTCTCTGAATTTTATCAAGGTTTACGTCGCGGTTCTAAACCCGTTTTCAAGAATTTTAAGGCACGTGTAAAACTTCTGATGAATTCGGTGTGTGCAGAGGGGGGGGGGGGGAATATGGTCCGCCTTTCGTGTTTTCAGTGTCGTGTGAAGTGCACAATGTCTTCTCGTAAACATTTAACTTTAAAAGATAAAGTCTAACTCATTAATGCGTATGATCGGCAAAAAAATAGTGTTCGCAATCTCGCTGCAAAATTCAAAATCGAGAAGACGCAGGTAAGCAACATCCTAAAGGAAAAAAATGAACTGCTCAAACAATTTTGGCAACACGGAAATGATCAGGTTCAAAAATCATTCCCGAAAATTGTTGGACTTCAAATTTGTCGCGCACGTGCTAAAAAAATTCCCATTAATGGGCCTATTATTAGGGAAAAGGCTTTGGAGGTTGCGAAATCTATGGGAGTAAATGAGTTCAAAGCTTCTGTGGGATGGCTAGACAAGTTCAAAACTCGGCATAAAAATTTCTTGGAAAACCGTAAGTGGTGAAGGTGGATCTGTTGATACTGGGGTTGTAACAGAGTGGACCGTCAAATTGGAAGATTTATGTCGTGATTTTTAAACTAAGGATATTTACAACTGTGACGAAACAGGGTTGTTTTTTTTAAAGCTCTTCCTGAAAAAACAATGAGTCTTAAAAACGAAAAGTGCCAGGGCGGAAAAATTTCTAAGGAACTATTATGTACTATTGTACTACACAATAGACTGTACTATTGTGTACAAATATGCTGGGAGACTTTGAACAACCTCTTGTTATAGGAAAACCACAAAATCCTCGTTGTTTCGAGGGCATAAAGTTGAATCTTTTGAATGTTGACTGGAAGTCTAATAAAAAAGCGTGGATGACACGAGATATCATGAGCGAATAGATAAGTCACTTTAACCAAAACATGATTCATCAAAACAGAAAAAGTATTCTTTTCACGGATAATGCTGCATCTCACCCGCACATTGAATTGTCCAACATTCAAATCATTTTTCTATCACCAAACACATCTGCAGAGTGTCAGCCCTTGGATCAAGGGATAATAAAAAATTTTAAACTTCACTACAGAAAACGTGTTTTAAGACATCTCATTGCAAACATGAACGATGTAACATGTGCGAGTGCCCTTGCAAAGAAAATCAGCATCCTAGATGCGATTCAATGGATTTCCTCTTCAGTAAACGCAATTAGAAAACAAACTGTCGTGAACTGTTTTGTAAAGTCTGGCTTCTCAAACGCAAAAACTGAAGTTGTGAACAGCAATGTGGAGCACCAAAAAGAACAAGAACTTCAACATCTATTGATAATGTACGATACTACCGCTGCAAGTGACCCTGGCTACAAAGATATAGACTCAAACCTCACTACAGAAGATGGTGCTCTAGATATCAACGACATTATCATCGATATTTTTCAAGAAGTTCCTCATGAGGATGAAGAAATGGAAGGAGGTCATTCTGTCGAAGAACATATTAACAACGAACCATCGATGAAAATAGAATACAAATCAATCGTTTAAAAATGTTTTTCGCCGCTGAAGAAGATACTGAAGGACTTTTCGATGGTTTCTTCACTCCAAACAAATGTTGAAAATAAAATTATCAGCCGGAAGAAGGTGCAGAAGAAAATAAGTGATTACTGTATGTATTTTTCTTAAGATAAAGTCATAATATGCATAGCACAATTGTATGTATATTATTTACAAAAATATTGTGCAAAATCTGTATATATTTTAATTTAATTTTACATTAAACGTTTAACGATTTTTCTTTCTTTCTTTTTTTTTTTTTTCTCCCTCAGACTTCTTGTTAGCGGACACGTCTCTCTAACGGACACATTTTCGTTCCCCATGGCTGTCCGTTAAAGGGAAGTTTCACTGTAATTAATGATATCGAAATTTCGCAAGATTATTTAATGAAAAAACTTTCGAGCCTACAGACCAGTAAGGCTCCTGGAATTGGTGGAATATACCCTATAATCTTAAGGGAGGCGGCAAGCGAGTGCATTGAACCATTGAGGCTAATTATGCAAGCATCACTAGACTCTGGGGAGATTCCCTTGGATTGGAAAAGTGCAAATGTATCTCCCATACATAAGGGTGGCTCTAAAAGTGAAGTTGGAAATTATCGACCTGTCAGTCTGACTTCAGTAGTAGGGAAAATCATGGAGGCAATGATCAAGGGTGGAATTCAGGATCATTTGGATCGAATTGAAATTCTCAAGGATACTCAGCATGGTTTTGTAAAGGGAAAATCATGTTTAACAAATCTGGTTCGCTATTTCGAAAGGGTCACTCACGAGCTGGATTTAGGGAATAGTTTCGACATTGTTTATTTAGATTTCAGCAAAGCTTTTGACTCAGTCCCACATGAGTGGTTGCTTTATAAGCTGGAACAGGTTGGAATCACTGGGAAAATCCTTAGATGGATAGAAGGATGGCTTCAGGGCAGGAGGCAGAGGGTTGATAAATGGCTATTCCTCAGATTGGGTTGATATAAGAAGTGGGGTTCCCCAAGGATCAGTATTAGGACCACTGTTGTTTTTAATTTTCATAAACGACATTGATGAAGGGATAGAGGGTGTGATGTCTAAATTTGCATATGATGTTAAAATTGGTAGAGTAGTTAATGATCACTGTCAAGCTGAGCTTCTTCAGAGAGACCTAGATAGACTTCAGGAATGGTCAGAAAAATGGCAGCTGTGCTTTAATACAACAAAGTGTAAGGTATTACACCTGGGAAACGGTAATCCCAAAATAACTTATTCACTTGGTGGAGTTCAACTAAACCCAGTACTGGAAGAAAGGGACTTGGGTGTTACGATACGGTCAGACATGAAATTCTCTGAGCATTGTAAACAGGTTGCAAGGAAAGCCCATGGTGTCCTATCGATGATCTATCGAACTTTTGCAAGTAGAGATAGGGACGTGATAATCCCATTATATAAGGCTTATGTTAGACCACACTTGGAATACTGTGTTCAAGTATGGAGACCGCACCTAAAGAAAGACATCGAGCTTCTTGAAAGGGTGCAAAGACGGGTAACTCGCCTGGTGAGATCTGCAAAAGGGCGTCCTTATGAAGAAAGACTTCGAATATGTGGCTTGCAGAGTTTGGAAACTAGACACCTTAGAGGAGATTTGATTGAGGTGTTTAAGGCTCTGAGAGGCATTAGTAAAATGAATGAGGACAAAATTTTCAAGATTATAAATGATGCTAGAACTAGGGGACATAAATTCAAGTTACGGGGGGGGAAATGTTTAGATTGGACTGCAGGAAGTTTTATTTTAGCCAACGAGTTATATGGAATAAGTTGCCTTCATGGGTGGTAGAGGCCGACAGTTTGGGGAAATTCAAGGGTCATCTGGATGGTGCCTTTGGGTAGGGGAGGCGTGTGGGATGATAGGTTTAATTTCCTTTTTTTTTATTAATTATTATTATTTATTTTTTTTTTTTTGTTTTTTGTTTTTATCATTGTTTTGTTCGGATATATTTTTTTTTTTTGGCTGGTGCAGCATAAGCCATAGGCTTTCTTGCACCATGCGGCCATTACTAATACTAATTGTAAATCACTCACTGCTTATAAATGTCAGTGTATGCTTGTTACTGAATATCACTGGATTTATCAATGTTATAAAGCATAATGTTTGAAACTTTTTTTAGTTAACCTTAAATGACTTTTTGTAATGAATCAGTGATGTGCATGTAGATTTAAACCACAGAAAGAGAAGGATAAGGACCCACTGAGAATAAATATCCTTCAGTAAATAGTACTTGATGCAGCATTTGCGTTTTAATCTTAGTTTGCCTGACATGGGGGGGAGAGACCTACTATGAATTTAGTGTAGTAGTACATGTGTTTGAGGTAACTGTAGTTCAAACCCATATGACAGTAACAGAAGATTATATTCATGTAAACAGAGGTCAGAGGATTTTACAGCTCCTCTGACCTCAATGGTTGTGCTAGAATGTAAATAGAACAGACTTACTTTTTTTGTAAGAAAAGTAGCATAAATATTCAGTCTTGTTAACAATGCTGTTTAATTTAATCATTTCTCCCTGTAAATGATTCCATTTCCATTCGGAAAATGCCATGGTTCATAGGAGGAAGGAAATGTGGAATATGCATGATGGCTAAGCTTCATTATTATTCTAAGTTGTTCTTTTAGTAGCATGGTGTGAAATTATGTTGAGCTTTACCATTTGAAGAATGTAATCTGTTATAATTTTTTAGAACTACAGATTATTCTCATATCTTATACACCTTCTACTGTATGAGAACAATAGAAGCCCTTTTATCCAAAGTGACTGGGTCTGATAGTGTCTCAATTGAAGCAAAAAATCATGACATTAATAATTAATTTGATTTTTACTTAACATGTAAATTCATGTACATAGAAACGTAATTTTCATCTGTTTAAATTGTAAAATGTGGCTGTTTGTTTGTTATTTGGTTTTTAGGAGCATTAGCAACTAAGGCCATATTGCTCCGGGGATATGTGGTGGTCATTCCCTGACCTTTCCGCATCCTCTGTATTTGGTGGGCACGGGCTCGAACCCTGGTCTCTAATCAAGAAGAGTGTGCTATGCACTGCTGCTCCTGGCTACGGAGGCGGCCATAAAATGTGCCATTTTTCACTATAGTTCCTCCACTCCCTCCCCCTTTTTTTTTTTTTAATAAAACATTTGACTATTGAATCATGTTTCTGGAGAATTTTTTGCTTTGGATTTGATTCTCTTCTTTATATTTAGATCCATCTGTTTCTGTCATGGAGTATGAGTTGTATATTGTCCATGGTTTCATTTTCCAACAAATCATCACCAATTTGTCTGAAAGCACTGTTATCTCTTGCTGCTGGTACAACTTTTTTTTTTTTAGATACTTTCCTTACAAGTTTTTCCAGAGTATCCAACTTAATTTTCACAGAAACAACTTCTTTTATTTCACTCATATTTCATTAATTTACATAAAATTAAATTACATACTGTAATTACAATAACAATTAACTTAACTGCTACAAATACACAACTAACCTCTTGGACAGCAGTGTGCCATGTACATCAGAAGTATATTTTAACGAGGGAAGAGCATTGGTTAATCTGTCAAGAGGCTTCTACTGTTCTTCCTCTTGCATTTCTTTAGTTGACTGTAAAGACAGCAGAAAAATAATTGTTAGTAACTAAATTACACAGGGTTCTTTCTTTAATTTTGACTTATTTTAATAACCTTACTTATAAGCTTTTTTACTTAGATAAATATACATATTAACAGACCCATAGTTAATTAATTGACAATTTTAATAGTTAATTGGTTCAAGATTCATAGGTAAAATGTTAATAACTTAAATTAAATATTATATTTTTGGTTGCTTATTTTTATAGTAATCTTTCATGTGGAACAGTATCAAAAGCTTTACTGAAATCTAAGTAATCTGCAACCTTGATATTACATGAGGGTCAAGTGTCAACTTTGCATTACAAAGCACATAGCTGAAAATAAAATTTACCCAGTTTTTTCCAGCTTTACACATTGACTAAAAGACTATCTATTAAGCATTTTTTTTTTCATGAGCAAATTTCATTTCACAAGAATTTTTTCCCTTTCAGTTTTACTCAGTGGACAAAATGGGTTATAAACATTTTAGGTGGCAGATGCACTGTTATTGTGTTTTTCTATAATGCAATAGTTTAAAATTTAAAAAAAAATAAATAAATATTAATGCTCCGCATACTTAATTTTTAAAATTGCTACTTTCTTAAACAAGACCACACTTTCAAATGAGACGTTTACAGCTAATCCAATTTACAATTTACAGTTCCTTATTCTTATATACTACATATATAAGAATAAGGAACATAATCTAATGGCCACCACAGCTGAGTGGTCAAATACAAAGGTATTTGGCCACTCAGCTGTGGTCAAATTTAAAAAAAAAAAAAAGTGTTCCCCTACCATTAACAGGTACCCCTTGAATTAAATGGTGTTCCTAGAAATCGCTGCATAGGCAAAACCCAACATCTTGGAATACCTTAACCTCATAATTGTCCCCACCCCATTTGTAGCAAAAATGGTGTGGTGGGACACCTGACAAGTACCCATTTTCTTTTTAATTTTTGGAAAACTTTAATTCTTCTTGAACAGTGCCAATATTTCATTTGTTTTTATGGATTGCAATATTTACCAATGTAGCTTAAGTTTTAAAAACAAGCTTTTCGACTGCTTTTAATTTCAAATAAACAAAAATTAATTCTGCTAGAAATTACAAAAAATGTATTAGGTATAAAATAGCAGCAACAATCTTAGACCTTTCCAATTTAAAACACAGCATTAAATGAGTGAAATTTCAAACTACATAATGTGCATAATTTCAGCTAATTATATATATTCAATACCATTTCACCACAGATTGGTGAAAACTGCATTCCTATGAAAATGACCCTACATTACTGCTTTAACCATTCTCTTATTTTGACTGACAGAAGTCAAGCTTCCAGGTTTGTAATTACTCACTTTATACAGATTCAGAAATTGCGATAATTGGAGCAGCGTGTTTGTGTACAAGAAAACACTTAATGTTTAGCTGAAATACTGGAGGGTATGAACAGCTTCTATGTTGATGTTACTTCCCCCCCCCCCCACACACACACACACCTCCTGCCCTACCATCTTGGATCTTGCACAGCCTGGCATGGAGATATGCAAGAAAATATAGTAAAGGAACATATCTCTTCATTAGGTCTCAAGTTTAAATGTCTGGGGATATATTTCTTGTATCCAAGAGGATTCTGTTACTGAAAGCAATTACTGCAGATTGGTGAAAACTTGTATTGTTAAGAATGGTACTCTGATCTTGTTGGTTACATGGTATATTGCACGATAGGGTCTGAGTCAGTGGAAGGCTCTAAGGTACAGGTGTGGCTTGCATTGCTTCTGTTGTGTGTAAGGCACTGGCAGCAGATAGTGCCAGTGCCTTACACACAAGGCGCTGACACTGGCAGCAGATAAGGTTGTACTTCTTTTCCAAGACTTGATTGGATTTTAGTAATGTTTAATTTGAATTTAAGGAAACATATATAGTTAATTAAGCTAAAACTATTAATAATGCTGTCTGCAGTTTTTAGGAACCTTTAGTTAAAAATGACTTTTTTCTTATATCTGTAATGGTATTATGTAATAGTTTGAACTCTGTTTTCTAACAAAGCCATACCTTCGGCTTATGTCCTACTCACAACCAGATCCAATCCTAAAGTATAGCATGTGTTCACTAATTACACATATTTCACACTTTGATTTAAAATATTAAAGAAATAGTAAGAGATATCCTAGAATGTATTATGCTGTCAACAGTTTTGTAAGGAACTTTATAAATCCACCATATTACCCATTCATTCCTCCAATAAGCACACAGCAACAAACAATATCCAGTGCTTCAGATACAAATATATGGATAGCCTATTGATATGTATGAATTAAAAAAAAAAATGCTGGATCTCTATTTGTCCGATTGTAATGAAATTTGGAACGGCTTGACAAAGCTTTCTAAAACAGCTAAATATAAAATTTTATGAAAATTCATCTGCTTGGAGTAGAGTTGTATATGCATGTGGGATGTTTCTTCACTAACTCCCTCCTTGAATTTAAATGAATATTAAAATAACGAAAAGAATTCTACCCTTGGAGACAAACCATTAACAACTCAATGTAACCAGCATCCTTGGTCCGAGAGCTCTAAATCTGTCACCAAAATACATCAGAACGACAACAAGTGGGAGAAGACATTGTATCCATAAATTAAAAATTAATACAAATAACTTTTGACAATCTTAAATGCTTACTTACTATCCTCAATGTCTTCTCCCACTCGTCGTCCATTTGAGTTCTGATATATTTTGGTGATGGGTTTAGAGCTTTCGAACCAAGGATGCTGGGTGTACATTAGATTGCTAATGATTTGCCTCAGAGGGTAGAATTCATTTTGTTATTTTAATATTTGTTTAAATTCAAGGAGAGATAGTGAAGAAACATCCCACATACATATATTGAGGTAATTTACCTCATTATTTTGAAAACTGATTAATAAAGGAGGACACACTTAGCCAAGCTTTTTTGCTCTTTCATTTACTAACTATATATAATTGTTCTGTGAATTTGTCTATAAATTAAAAATTAATGTAAATAACTTTTGAAAATCTTAAAAGCTTATTTACTTTCCTCAGTGTCTTCTCTCACTCTTCGTTCGTTTGAGTTCTGATGTATTTTGATGACGGGTTTAGAGCTCTGACTCCCAGTGGATGGAATTTTTATGAAATTTTTATTTTTAGTCTTTTGAAAAGATTAAGCCATTCCAAACTTCATTAAAAATTGGCTTAAATTATTTTATATACACATGTATTTTTTTTTATATATATATATATACACATTAGGATGGTCCTTATTTTTAGAAATCATTATTTTAGAATAGTTTTCTATTTTGTTCTTTCATATGTAAAATAGTAAAATGTAAAATTGCTGGTTAATAGAATATTAACACATGCTGCAACTAAGCTGAATTTCGGTGACTAATGGTATAATCATATTCTAATTGTGGAAACATATTTGATCAAAAATTTGTACAAACATTAAGAACTTTTTTATAGTGTTTAACACAGGGTTAAAATAAGATAATCCACTTACACATAACAATTTTTATCATTATTCATTGCATCCTTCTTTGCTGTTGGATATTTTCTGCAATAATCCTGAATGAGTCCTGAAAATCCTAAGTAAAGGTTTAAAAGAAAAAATTAGTAATGCAAATTTTTTCTGCAAAATGCATCTTTATTAAAATATAAGTAGTAATTAATTTAAATAATCAAATATGCTTGTAACAAAAATTGTTTTTGATCATCATTCCTTGTTATTTTGTAATTGTATTCTCTCTGTCAATTTGACACCTCTTTCAGCAGTGTCATTCACACTCTTCAAAAAATAAATGATTTTCTTGTCTCTTTGATAGTCTTCGCGAAGTTCCCATGAATACGATGATCTGTACATAAAGATTCAGTGGATATTCTAAAAAAATTAAGCGAATTTGGGGATGATAAATCTATGGGTACATCCCTAGAAATTAAATTTGTTACATCTTGATTTAAAATCATTTTCTCCTCAATTTCTTATTCTCCAATAGTCTTCATCGTTCAGATTTTCTTTTACTATTTTGCTATCCATTCATTGTTTTTCATCCATTCCAATTTGGTTGTCAAATAAAGAAAGTGCAGCCCATTCTGGATTCAGATACCACAAGTACAGTAGTTCAAAAACTTTCATTTCCCTTTTGGTGACTTCTTCGTAAATTTTTTTTAAACTTGTAAATTTTTCAAAAAACTATAGCGTTCAGTAGTGCTTCCAAGGTATTAGATGCAAAAAACAGAACTTTTATATAGCACAGACTTCCGCAATTGCTTTAATTTCATTTTTCTTTTGTTCAAAATGATGAAGGAATAAAAAAAAAATTTCAAGCAGTAGATGCACTTTGCCCTTGACAAATGATAAGATCCAGGTGATTGAAATTTTACATTTGCTTTTCCTAAAAAAAACTAGACCCAACTGGAGAAACTCTGTAATTGTTGTGTGGCTGTTCTTCTTGCTTCTGCTTAGAGAATAATTTGACATCTAGCACCAACATTTTTTTTTTTAAAGCTTTGTAAACTGAAGTAGCATCTGTCTTGAAATCTTGTCTATAGCTTCCCATTTGTTCTTGAACATTTTGAATAAAGGTTCAAGAACAAACCGTTCTTGACATTCTTCTCCAGACTGGATGCTATAGCACTTTTGTCAATGAAAAAAACCCCAGCACTATGTCAAACATGTGGTGATGGCATAGTAACCACAAGATGTACCAAATTTGTTTCAGAAAAACTGCCAATCCATTGACACATCCAGTATTTGATGGGGTATTGAAACAAAATGCTTGAACTGTATCAGTTAAACCCCACTCTTCTAAAGTGTCAAATACGGTGGCACATACTTCTATTCTTTGAGATGATGCAATAGCAGGTCCTCCTAATAATTCTAAACCACTGTCAATAACAGGTGGCCAATCAATATTCTTTTTCCCGAAAATATCAGGCAATATCTTTGAATCCCAATGACAAACTATAAAATCTGAGTTAATTTTTGCTGATTTTATTGATAAATACCTTTCTACTAATACTTCTCTGCTTCTATTATTAGATGATTTGATTAATTACATGTTCACTGAGATTTAACAAGACAGCATCCATGTAAGCTGTTAAAATATGAACAGCATCTCTGTTACTAATTATTTTTCATCCATCCAGAGCTGCTGCAAGGTGTGGAGGCAACATCTTTTCTTGCTCTTTTAATATTCAATGGGCCAGCTATTGGAAATGAGGATGTTATTTCCTTGATGTTGTTGTCATTCATTTCTTCAGAGCTATCCATCTCGCAGTAGATGGATAATTTTTGTTCAGCACAACTGACATTTCAGAAGGAATGTTTCTCCTTGCTTCTGCAGCCAGCCATTCTTCTTTACGCTTCTCAGTTTTCAGTAATTTTAAATCCACTACTAGGCAGAAGGGTCAGCCCGGCTGACCTGCCTTTGCAAAAATTCTCTGCCCTTGGCAACTTTAATTATCCTTAATGGTTGTGGTATCAAATAGATTGTTTAAACCTTCCTCAAACTCATTTTTTTTTTTTGCTGATGGCAAGAACTGCTTCTGTCTTTCATCTTTTCCAAGTTCCATAGATTTCTGTATAACTTGTTTAGTAGTTTTGTAATAAAATTTGAACGGTTTTGAGTTGGGATTTGGGCTTTCTTCCAAAAAACTAGCACTTCATCAATTACGAGACTTGCACTGTCATACCAACTGAAATCCACAGTTCTCATATTGAAAAATATCACACTCACTACATTTTTTTTTGTTAGAGGGCAAATTCAGAAAAAATAAAAAATAAAAAAAAAACTTTTCACACACAAAAGTATCTATTGTCACAGGGCACCATGCACTGACTGATCTAACCACGCTGGAACTTGTTTACACAATGAAAGAAATTAGCATTAGTAGAGGCATACGATGCAAGAAAGCAAGCTCATACAGCAAAAGCCAAAAAAAAAAAACCTCCCATTTCACCCCTCCATTCTTTCCAAATGCCTGCCCAGCTCAGTTTGAATTTATACCCCTTCAGGTTCGTAATCTGAGCAAGAGGAAGAATCCCATCAACATTCAAAGCCTTATACACCTCAATTAGCTCACCTCGCAGGTGCCTAGTCTCAAGATGCTGCAGTTTGCAGAACTGGAGCCTTTCTTGGTAAGAGCAACCCTTTGCTCTGCTCAACAATCTCTGTTGAGCACAGCCCTTCTCTGTATTTGCTCTAGAAACTCCACGTCCCTCCTAAAATGAGTCTCCCAGAGCTGTGTACAGTACTCAAGGTGTAGTCTGACAGGGGGATAACCACCACCTTGTCCCTGCTAGCAAAATTCCTGTATATCATTGACAACACCCCATGAGCTACTTTTGCAGCCAGTCTGTACTGCTCAAAAAACTTCATATCTGACTGCACAGTTGGTACTTTACTCTGGGGTTACTGCTACCCATATACAGTACTTCATATTGTCACTAATAACCCTACCAACCTACATATAGTCTGTAAACTTGGACATTAAGCCTGATATCCCTTCATCAATATCATTGACAAATGCAGAAAACAACAATGGGCCCAACACAGAACACTGGGGGACTCCACTAATAACATTGGTCCACGAAGAGCAGTGTCCATTGATTACCACTCTGTCTTCTCCCACTCAACCATCCCTTTATCCATAGCAGCAACTTGCCCTTAATGCCATACTGCTCCAATTTGTACAGTATTCTTCCATATGCAACAGTATCTAGAGCTTTCTTAAAATCCAAGTATATGATATCAAAATTATTTTTTGCATCCAGTTCTTTTGTGACCGCATCATATTATCGAATCAGATTGGTCAGACAAGACTTCCCCTTAAACTCATGCTGTGTCTGAACTATAACCGCAGTGTTCTCTAGATGATCCTGAAGTGCTTCTTTAACCAGTGCTTTAAATTAATTTCCCCAGAAAAGAAGTTAAATTAATGGGTCTGTAATTACTTGTCACCCTTGATCCTCTTTTGTGAATTGTATATATATATATTTGCACATCTTCCGTCCATGGGGAGGTCCCCATGGACTGGAGATGTGCTACTCTTGAGTACAAGGATTCTCTCATAATCATGGCTACGCATTTGCTTACATCCTCTGCTGCCTTCTTTAATATAACTGGATAGATCCCATCCATCCCAGGTGCCTTTATTATGTTTAACTTCAATTTCTCCTCCACTTTGCTTTCAGTTATTACAAAATCATTTTAACTCCCAGTTAGTTTGATAAGCTTCTGGCCTCCACTTCAGAACTCATGTGTGAATGTAGATGCAAAGTACTCATTCAGTTTGTCAGCTACCTGAGCAGACTCATCAATAATCAATATCATTTGGACCAATTTCTCCTAGAGTTTACATAAGTAAAGAAGTCTTTGTTGTTTTTCTTTGCATCCTTTGCTAAAGATTTCTCAAAATCTTCCTTCGCTTGCCTAACCTCCTTTGTGATTTGATTACAAACTAGCTTACTACCACAGGCTTTTGTGTCTTCTCATAATTTATATACATCACGTGCAATTTTCTTCTCTGCCATGAATCTCTAGTTCATCTGACATCCATTCTTAGTTGGAACAAAAAGCCTTGTAGCTTCCAAGATTACTTCCTTGAATGCTTCCCATTTAGGATTTGCTGTTGGTAACACATCAGTTGGTCCCACTGCATAGAATTTACCACTGTAGTTACTGAAGCAAAAACCCTTCTCTTTACCCTCTGATGTTAGTTACACCTTTTGAGTAAATCTCACATCAGTATGATCACTGCCACCTAGTGGTTCCTTTATCTGCAGATTCTTAATGCATGAATAATCACTGCTGATAATCAGATCAAGGGTATTACTCCCTCTGGCTGCCTCTTGAACATGCTGTTGTAGAAAACAATCATCCAATAAATCCACGAAAGTCTTGCTAGTGTGCGAGTGCCCAATCACAAGTTCGTTTTTTTTTTTTTTTTTTTTTTTGGTAGTTGTTGGCGCATAGGCTTCTGTGGCCATAATGCACCTCCCAAGGTTTTTGCAGTACATTGATCCAAGCCCGAGGCGGGAATCGAACCTGCGACCTTTGGGTTGCCAGGCAGGCACTTTACCCACCCGGCTAGCCCGGTAGGCCCACAAGTTTGTCTATATCCGCGAATTTAAATCCCCTATTATAAGACAATCTGATTTTTGGCCAACTATTTCTTTGTACAGTTGTACATTTACTCATACAAATATATCAATGATATTGATGAAGGTATATCAGGTGTAATGTCCAAGTTTGCAGATGATACAAAGGTTGGCAGGGTTCTTTATTGACATTAAAGACAGTATGCTACTGCAACAGGATCTAGAAAAGTTAGGCAGATGGGCTGAGAAGTGGCAACTGAAGTTTAACATTGACAAATGCAAAGCACTGCATGTGGGAAAAGTAAACCCAGAGGAATGTACCAACTGTGTGGTACTACACTTATTGTGGTAGAAAATGAAAAATGTGCAGTCAGATATGAAGTTTTCTGAATAATGCAGACAGGCTGAAAGAGCAGGGAAACGGAGGTGATTGTCCCTCTGTATAAGACAATGGTCAGGCCTCATTTTAGGAAAGATGTAGGTTTGCTTGAGCGTGTACAGCAAAGGGCAACAAGATTGGTGAGCGGAATGATGGGATCCTCTTACCAAGAGGCTTAAGTTCTTCAAATTGCAACGGCTGGAGACTAGGCACCTGCAGGGTGATCTCAACCCATTCAAGGATTTATAAATCCTTGAATGGGTTGAGCATGCTGAATTCTGATAGGATTCTTCCACTTGTTCAGATTACGAACCTAAGGGGGTATAAATTTCAAATTGAGAAAATACATGTAGAATAGATGTGTGGAAATTTGCCTTTAGCCAGCGGGTGGTTAATTGCTGGAACAAACTTCCATCTGTCGTTGTGGAAGTTAATAGGTTAAATAAATTTAAGGAGGAACTGGACAAACATTTAGAGGGAATGGTTGTGTGAATTTTTTTTTTTTTTTTTTTTTTGGCTGGTGCTACATAAGCTCGTACGCTTGCTTTCTTGCATCACATGCCACGATTACTATTTAAATGGAATTTAAATTTTGATACCTTATCAAAAGTATTTGGAAATGCTTCTAGCGGTGCAAAAGATACATTTGCAAAGCAGGAATGGGTTTGAAAGTGTACAAGAAATATTATTAATTATCTTGCTTAACAATAAATATTTATTTTATTCATTATTATTTATACATTATTATATATAATAATATAATACTAGTTATGCAGTTATAATAATAGTTAAGGGATCTATCACCAAAAGCCATTAGTCAGTAACAGGGTATTGATCAAAGCATTATGCTCAGTATGAACAGATTACAGATATAGACAATATCTTTCTGCATAATGTATTTTGTAGTTAATACGAACTACTTTTATGCTACTGTATATAATTATTATATTATATTATGTTTACATATTGTTATTGATATATTATTTACTTTAATATTATATACGTTTGCAAAGCAGGAATGGGTTTGAAAGTGTACAAGGACTATTAGAGATTGTATCTTACTTAACAACAATAAATATTAAATTCATTATTATTTATTTAATATTATTTATGTGGCTAACATTTTCTAATATGGTTAAGCCATCTTTGGCTTATACCATATTAAATACCATACCATGTTAAGAATACAGCAGATAGTCGAGGTGTGTAAGGCCTTGAATGGGTTGAGCACGCTGAATTCTGATGGGATCCTTCCACTTGTTCAGATTACGAACCTAAGGGGGCATAAATTCAAATTAAGAAAGTACAGATGTAGAATAATGTGCAGAAATTTGCCTTTAGCCAGCGGCTGGTTAATTGCTGGAACAAACTTCCATCTGTCATTGTGGAAGTTGATAGGTTGAATAAATTTAAGGAGGAACTGGACAGGCATTTGGAGGGAATGGTGATTTTTTTTTTTTTTTTGGCTGATGCTGCATAAGCTCATACACTTGCTTTCTTGCATCACATGCCACTACTACTACTAGTCCATACAAGAAGTTTCCACAATACAAATCCTTTTAACGCAGCTTGTAAAGTCTGCTTCCGTGGTCATTAGCATCATCTGCCTAGATATTCGCTAGTACGTGTTACTCAAGTTGACAGATGATATCATGTATTATCTGATTAAAAGATGTTCACTAGCTAATTTGCACTTGTGCACTTTAAAAACACGTAATAACTCATGGGGAAAATCCTACATCTTCCACTTGAGATCTGCTGACTACAGGCCCTGAAGAGATCCGCTGCAGGTTTAAAAGTTGCTCCAGTTTCCATCGGGACTGGAACCGACACCTCTTCAAACATGTGATTGTTCTGTGGTAACCCAGTATTTTTGATAAGTGTATACATAAAATTGGACTACACGAGCTCATAATTTACAACTTTTCCTATGAATTCTTTGCGATTTTATGTAAACTTTCTTTTCAGTTATTCATGAAATCATATACGGCCCCTTTGAAACTCGTGTGGGCTATTCCAGTTTCACTTAATCCATAAAATTGGATTTAGGTAATTAACTATTATTAATAATAATATAATAAGCCATTTGGCATCTCTCATATTGTGGAAATAACTTTAACTGTGATGGCATGTTGCATTACCATGTTACCTGCCCAAAGGCGGATTTAACGGCGGGCGGGCGCCCTGGGCCCCGACTTCTGAAGGGCCCTCAAAACCCCAAATTTACACTTTTTTCTAATGACACCAAGTTTGGTTTCATATGTGCAATTTTAATTACGTATACACGTTTACAATCGGCGTTAAAACCTGATAGTATGTTTATATTCGCTTATTTTCATTACTACGCTGCATACTATACACCTACTACGCTGCATAGGCCTCGTGCGGCTGCGCTACCGTTCATCGGAGCAATAGAATCATATTTTCTACTTTGTACTTACAAAGGTTCTCTTGCTGTGCAGACTTATAATATACGCGTATTTGCGTATATCGTATATTGTTGAAATTATATTAAGATAAAATTAATTCCTGTTGTTACATCGCGCCTGGATTTTCGTAGTTTATGAATAATTTTTGAATTTTAATTAATCATTAATTTATTGCGCTATAACAAAAAAAATCTCTTCTCTAGTATTCTAATCATTCAGACTATTAAATTTTATATTTTTCTTTTCATTGGTAGCCTACCAATGATAGCTAGAAAAATGAAACGACATAACCCCAGGGGCTCGCATCTGGTGAGTATGGGCTTGGCACACCCAGGGTCCTGAGCTGGATATCTTCATTCTTCTCTTTCTTGGTGATTTCCTTCTACTTCTCTCTCTCTCTCTCTCTCTCTCTCTCTCTCTCTCTCTCAGGGTAACTCGGGAATTTTTTTTTTTGGCTGGTGCAGCATAAGCCACAGGCTTCCTTGCTCCATATAACTAATAATAATAATAATAATCTATCAGGGGCTGAAAAAAGACGCGAATATAATATAATACATATATTATATTCAAATTTTATTGGAAATAAAACAACAGTACATAATATTTTTTATTTGTTTAAAAAAATGGTTAACATGCATTTTTATTTTTCCTGTCTCTCTTTTTTTTTTTTAAGGAGCCCAATATTTTCTTCTGCGCCCGGGGCCTCAACCGACCTTAATCCGCTTCTGTACCTGCCCGCCCACTAGCTTCGAAGCGATCGTCAGGGTGGTGGTATCCACTGAAAATAAATAACAGTAGTCTTCTCTACTAGACAAGCGTTATTTATTTGAAGTAGTGCAATACCAGCTATCTCGTTGTGGAGGCATCCACAATATGAGATACAATTGAAACAATGCCTTTACACTACGTAGTTCAAATTTATAGGTAAAATATGGTGTATCTACTCCGATATTTTATAGTTAAATAAAATTGGATTATACCAGTGAATACACATGAATTCGGAAAATATAAATCCGAGATATTTTTATACACATTTTGGGTTATTTTTTTTTTAAAAACATAATCCGATTTATATTCAACGAATTTTCATTAAATTTCATAACGCATCCATTTATAATGTTCTATGGAATTAAAATACAGTAATTAAAAGTAGTTACCAGAATTTATTAATTTCAATAAAACAAATTTTAATGCGTTTATTTATCTAACATTTGTTGGACCGTTCACATATCTCGCATTCTCAAGAAAAGTGACATGGAGCCCATAGTGGCGAGTACTGGAGTTACTTTGTGACTTCGAAATTAAAACCATGTCTTGCTACATTACTAGACAGAGGGTGGTAATCAATGGGTGCTGCTCTTAACTGTATACTACACTTAGGGTGGTAGAAAATGAAAAAGACCTGGGAATAATTGTGCATTCAGATATGAAGTTTTCTGAGCAATGCAAAGAGGCTGCTAGGGTAGGTCATGGGGTTTTGTCAGTGATATATAGGAATTTTGCTAGCAGGTAAAAGGAGGTGATTGTCCTTCTGTATAAGGCAATGGTCAGGATACGCCCTGAGTACTGCGTACAATGAGGTCTGGAGGCCTCATTTTAGGAAGGATGTAGATTTGCTTGAGCGTGTACAGAGAAGGGCAACAAGATTGGTGAGGGGAATGAAGGGAACCTCTTACCAAGAGAGGCTGAAGTTCTGCAAATTGCAATGGCTGGAGACTAGGCACCTGCGCGGTGATCTGATTGAGGTGTGTAAGGCCTTGAATGGGTTGAGCACGCTGAATTCTGATGGTATTCTTCCACTTGTTCAGATTACGAACCTAAACGGGCATAAATTCAAATTAAGGAAAGACAGATTAGAATAGATGTGCGGAAATTTGCCTTTAACCAGCGGGTGGTTAATTGCTGGAACAAACTTTCATCTGTCGTTGTGGAACTTGATAGGTTAAATAAATTTTAGGAGGAACTGGACAAACATTTACAGGGAATGGTTGTGATGGTTTTTTTTTTTTTTTTTTTTTGGCTGATGCTGCGTAAGCTCATACACTTGCTTCTTGCATCACATGCCACTACTACTACTGCAGTAATTAAATTCCACTTTTTAATTATGGCTGTTCTTTAGAAAGTGCAATGAAGCGCCTATTGTTTGATCTGTCCTTGTCTGAGAATTTGATTACCAGTTGACAGATTTTCATGAAATTTTATATTCCAGATTGAGAGAGAGATTTTAGAAAGATGACCATCTCCAATTCATAAATAAACCGGACAAATAGAAATCTAGTAACTTTCTTTTTCCATACATCATATCGGTTTTCCCTATACCATAACTGAAGAACTGGAGTTTTTTGGTGCAATGTGCCTGCTGATGGTCGTTTTTATTTGCAATGGTGGGGAAACGAGTGAATTTTAATAAAAATAAATGTGCTGTATAATGAATTTTTTTTTTATCATAAATTTCAGGAAATAAATACATGGCGAGGTTTAAACACGTCACTGCTTGTACTTAAGTATACAGTACTTTGACGCAGGGATATTTTAGGTAACATTTTCCAGGTAAGGTGCGGCTTATGGTCCGGAAAAGAGGGTAATTAATTAGGTAATAAGCCGCACCTTACCTGGAAAATGTTACCTAAAATATCCCTGCGTCAAAGTACTGTATACTTAAGTACAAGCAGTGACGTGTTTAAATCTCGGCATGGCTAGAGACACTAATCAAAATACACAGGTGGTCTTCTAAAACCACCTGCGTATTTTGACGACAAAGTCTTTTGTGACAAATTCAGATCACACGTAACAGTCAAAAAAGGACAGTTGCAGAATTCAACACGAAGTTAGCTGTAATTCCGGGAGGCCTTACCCAACTGCAGCCATTGGACATCTTAATTAATATGTCCTTTAAAGTATCCATGTGTAAGGAGCGGGACGGAGCCATTAAATCACGATTTGACACCAGTGGGACGAATAAAGCAACCATTTCCAGTTGTGCGAAAGTGGATGAAAAATTAGCGGGAGTTGGTGAACTGTAGGACAGTTTGCCATGTCTTTCAATAAATGTAGAATCAGCTACGTCCTTAATGGCCCAAAGATGATGCACTCTTTACGGTCTGAAACTGACGTTTCAGACCGTATCAATTGTGACCATAGCGACGACGCTTTATTGGCATTATACGATGATTAAAAGTTCTTTAGTAAACACTTGAACTTGTTTCAAATATTATATGCAATAATTTTTTCCCTTAAATTTTCCTTCTAAAACGTGAGGAAAGTTTTCTCCTTTGTCACAAGTTTCTTCGGAAATCAGTACATAATAACTGCAATTACAAAGATGTTTGCAGAATACAGGTAGAAATTAGAACTTTGTAAAGTTTTTATAAGATCCCAATGAGATTCTGAAGGAGGGGGAAAATTTACCATTTTAAGAGTTGCAACAAATTGATTATTCGCTTATGCCATTCCCAAATCACGATCATTAAAAACAATTCTGATTTTATTTATTTATTTTTAATAGTACCGTACAGACGTTATCAGTTGTTAAATACATAAGCTTAACAGTGATGGGCATGTATCATATAATGCTTGAATGAAAATTCACTACTCTCTTTTCATCCAATGTGAGTTTATAATGATGATAGTTCATGCTTGTTTCGTATGAATAAACAGTTTAATCACGTGACTTAAGTTTTCACAAGAAGCTACGAAGAATGCGGAAGGTATGATAATCCAGTTTGTCACAGGAAATTCCCCCGACCTAAATGCTTTCCTCGTCACTGTTTAACGTAGTAAGAATTCCCATAAATTTATTTTTAGAAAGAGAGCAACGCTATGTACGATTTTGTTAATTCTTCCTTTTCTGAGCATGAGCATGGTTGGCATGTCTTCCTTTCATGCTGCAAACAAGCTGTTTTATAATATGGAATTTTTTGCAGTCATTCTTTTCGCTCACGCCAACGTGGTCAAGTGTGTGTGATTGTAAGCAGTTCGTGTTGTATGTTAAATGCAGCGTTTCTTAACCTTCTGCTTCTGGTCACCTCTAAACTCGCAAAACTTCGATCCATTCGTAACGGACTTAGTTCTAATATAGTTGTGGAAGTACGTTACGTGGTTCTTTTCCATTAAGATTATTGATATATTTAATGACTCATATACCACGTGAAATTAATAATATAGTTTATTAAACTATTCGCCTGAACTACTATACATTAAGGTGACGTTTCAGGCATCTTACAGATACCCATCATCAGAAACTATATTATTAATTTCACATGGTATATGAGTGATATTAAACATAATAATAATCTTAATGGACTTAGTTCTCTTCGTTCTGTATCCCATGTTTTGATATATTGCACTTGATATTAGCCGGATTAATTTTTACTGATTTTGTCGAAAAGTTTCTCTTTATGCATTGTAATCCACAGTTGCAGAGGAGACGAACGCAAGAAATAGGCCTGAAATCAATAAATGTTCTGTTTGTATACTTGTACTCTGGGATGGCCACAGAGGCCAAAGCAGTATTATGTTTCTGTAGGATATGGAGGCTTGTTACGTCGTATCTCCGTTCTTGAACACAGTATCCAGTGCGGTCTTACAACTGCCTTATATAGCGAGATTGCAGGCAAATGTTGAATAAATTATCGATAGGGCACGATGGGGGCTTTCTTGCCCTCCACCTATACAAGGAGAACTTCATGTCCCCCCCGTACCATAGCTCACAAATCCTTTTCCCCCTACTGTTTTAGTTCATCCCCACCAAACGTCAGACCTTGCATTTCCTTTACCCCCTATGGTAATTATATCTTTAAGTAAATCCCACATCAGATCACTGCCACCTAGTGGTTCCTTTATCTGCAAATTCTTAATACACGTATGATCACTGCTGATACCAGATCAAGAGTATTACCCTCTCTGGTTGCCTCTCGAACATGTTGCTGCAGAAAACAATCATCCAATTAATCCACAAAAGTCTTACTAGTGTGTGAGTGACCAACCCACAAGTTCCAGTCAATATCTGGGAAGTTAAAATCCCCCATTATAAGACATTCTGATTTACTAGCCCACTCTATTTCTCTGTACAATTGTTCATTGTACTCATTCGAGTCATTGGGCCTATAACACACTCCTCTTATTTTTGCTTTTGCAGTGCTTATGTCGCACCAAACTGACTCAACAGTGCACTGTTCATCTATATCAACTGGATGCATTTCTTTTGATTTTATGTTTTTTTTCTCAATTAACAGCATGACACCTTCTCCCTTCCTATTGTGTCTATCCTTTCTGTACACATTGTACTCCCCAAATTCCAATTCTGAACTCCTAATATCAGTGTGACACAACGTCTCTGATATCCAACAATATCCGCCTTTGATGTCTTGACCAACACTTGAAATTCATCAAATTTATTTACTATACTTCTAGCATTGGTATACATGCACCTATTCCTAGTTACCCTGACACATCCCATATACCCACCTGTTTCACGATGGCTGCCATCAGTCCCTGAAACCCCTCATTCCAGGTCGCTATTTATTCTAATAGAAGTCGTGCGTATGATTAACCTGAATTTGGGAAAGCTTCCGTCGTGCTTCGACTGCTTTTGATACGAACCGTCTACCTTTCCTATCCGTTAGCCCTTTGAATGCTTTTTTTTTTTTTTTTTTTTTTTAGGCTTTGATCTAAAAATATATAATAACGTACAATATCACATTCGCATCAAAATGGAATAGATGCTTATTTTTTCTCTACCGTTCTGTAATTTGTAGAAATCACAACAAAACCCCGGAGCCCGAACCCTGCATGCTTAAAGCTGAAACGGTGGCAACTCTGACCATAACAGATATCAAACATACGAAACCTCACTGGGCCTCATGCAACCAAATTTCTTTGTTATGTAGCGGAAATATCATCGGTGAATAAAACTACCAATTTGTTTCTTTTATCGAAAGTGATGTCTGCATTCACGTAAGGAATTTTTTGGCAGAAAAGAATTGTAGCCTGAAAACATAGAACTACTGCTTCAAAAATAACTGCCGAATTTAATGTCAGTCTGATGAACAGTCCAGTTCTCGCAAAAAAAACTTCATAAAACTGAGATTTATGGCAGAGCTGCTATTTTCGATCCACCTGATGATAATGCTAGAAAAAGAATGCAGTGGTGTGTGGAGCACAAAAATTGGACACTTGATTGGAAACGTCATTTTCAGAGGAATCATCATTCACACGTTTTCTTAACATCGGGGAAAGTTGACGTTTGGTGAATGCCAAAGGAAGCGCATCATCCTGACTGTCTTGTGTCAACCTCCAAACATGGAAGATCAACAGTGGCTCGAGCAGCAATATCTTGGTATTCTTTAGGTCCTGTCATCACCCTGAGCGGGCAAATTACTGCCACTGATTACTTTGATATTCTGAGTGACCAAGTTCATCCTCTGGTGCAAACATTGTTTCCCACAAACGATGCCATGTTTCAAGATAATAATGCTGTAAAATACATATTGGTTCAACCTTGGTTTGAGGAGCACGAGCATGAAACTGAGGCTAGGGGACTCACATCTGGTGAGTATGGGTTTGGCAAACCCAGGGTCCTGAGCTGGATCTCTCTCTCTCTCTCTCTCTCTCTCTCTCTCTCTCTCTCTCACTCACAGGGTAACTCGGGATTTTTTTTTTTTTTTTTTTGGCTAGCATAAGCCTCAGGCTTCCTTGTACCATGTGGCTATTAATAATAATAATAATAATAATCTCCCATGCCAGTCATCAAAATTAAACGTTACTGAACCACTGAGCATATTTGGAGAGGAGAGTGTGAAGCAGATTTCCTCTGTCTTCATCACTCAAGGATCTTGAACTTCCTCCATGAAGGATGGTCCAATATTCCTTTTAAAACAGTTCAAGATTTACAGTATTTGAATTCCAAGCTAATCTAAAAGCAAAGGTTATCCAACACCATAGTAGTGCATACCTGTAATTTTTATCATAGGCGTTTCTTTCCATTATATTGTGAACCTCCTTGTAAGTTAAACATTGTTAATAAATCTGTTTGTACTTCAGCACGACCACTAGGCCAGAATGATTTATAATTAATCATTTCTGCAATGAATATAGTCGTTAAACATATTCAGCAATGATAGGCCTGAACCAGACTCACTCAAACACATGTGCTGCGAACTCCTGTTCGATCACTCGGCCTAAGTAGCATTAGGTGCTGTGCAAAAGCTAAAGTCAGCTTTTGAAAAGTCGAATTTGGTATCAGCATAACCAAATTCATGGATAAACGCCATGAAATGCATATGATAGTAACTTTTTTGAAAATTTGTTATGTAATGTTGTTATAAACTAGAAAATTCTACCTGCCAAGCAGTCAAACGAACCACGGATATTCATGGGCCTATTCCGCAATGACCGTGGGAGGGGGTGCAATCGCCCATTGGAATGCTGACTTCAACGAACCAAATTACTCATCAAAACGATTGACAGGCAAATCATGTGGTGTGGCCAGTGAGAATGCAACCTGTTGCTTGCGTAGCAAGTTCAGTTTCCTAGTAGTAATAATAAACCTGTTTCACATACAGCTTTTACCTGAATAAATTCGCTAATTTCCTTACCCTACGCCACAACTAAAAGGAGATATTTAAAAACATTCAGAAAATAAAAAGAGAAAAAAAAGAACTTTTTCATCGTTCAATAAAATACTGTATATTCAAACACTGCACTGTCTTTCAGTCTCGCCTTTACTGTAGACTACTATGCCACTTGCATATGTACTTTTGCATATGAGTTTAAAACTGAGGTGTCAGAAAATAGTTTCACATTGACTTTTAAAAATACGTATCATTTTCAGGAATGTTAGATATTTCTGAACTGTTTCTCTTCTCTATTGAACTAAGTTATTGAATAACTAAATGTTTTTTTGCGGGGGAGCGAATCTTGCATAAAAAATTCTTTCCATCGCCGAGAATTAAGCCGCCATATGCTAGTCTGTATGTGTTCATTGAATGGCATGTACAAAGGGTACTAGGGAAGTTTTGCAATCCAGCTTTGTTTATTTAATTTTTTCAAAGTAATTTCATCTACATTCAATACACCTCTCCATCCTCCGAAACCAATCTTTAAACCAGTTCTGCCAAGTTTCACTAGGGAGTAAAGCACACTGTCCCAAGCCCGTAGAAGGTCCTCATCACTGGAAAACCGCCTCCCTTTTAGCTTCATTTTCACATGCGGGAACAGTGCAAAGTCGCAGGGAGCAAGGTCTGGACTGTAGGGAGGGTGCTCGAGAAGTTTCAGTCCTGTCGTGGTCAAATATTCGGTGCAGGCTTTGGCGCGGTAAGCTGGAGCATTATCGTGATGGAGGTACCAGGTGTCCATTCTTGACTTTGGCCGCAGGTTCTTCATAGATCCAATGACTTTAGGCAGGCATTGTTCAGTATACCACTTAGCTGTGACTGTCTTCTGCGTGTCCAAAACGACACGTTCCACAATTCCACTCGATTTGAAAAATACAGCTATCATTTTCTTCTTTACAGATCGGGATTTTCTGACAATTACGGGTGTGTCGTCATCATCAAAGACCTAAACTTTGTTTTGAGCCTTGGTCGGCAGATCGTAATAGTACAGCCAAGTCTCGTCACCTGTCACGATGTTGTTCACATACCGAGATTGTCCCTTATCAAACTTTTTTAACATCTCCCGGCACCAAGTCACACGTCGTGTCATCTGCTCTTCAGTCAGTTGATGCGGCACCCAGAGAGAACAAAGTTTCTTCACGTGCAAATGATCTTGCAGAATCGAACGAATTGCTGGTGCATTTAGGCCCAAAGTATCCTCTATCTGTTGGTAGGTCACTCGCCTGTTTTCGTCAAGCATTTTCCTCACAGCAGTAACGTTTTCCTCCGTAACTGACGTTCGTGGCCTTCCCGACCTCTCAGAATCCTCCAGAGCGAAATTTCCCCTTTGGAATTCTCTATACCACCTGAATATCGTTGTACGATGTGGACAATCATCATCTAGTGCAAGAGTCATTTCTTTTAAGCACTGGTCTATGGTTAAACCACGCACGAAATTATACCGCAAAACTGTCCTTATCTCATTTCGTGACCACGATGCCATCGCAAGCACTTTACACTCTCACTACTAATGAATAACTGAGCCCATCGACTTGGCGCGGCGGCTACTATGCACGTATGAACATGTCTCAACATGCAGCAACAAGCAGCTTCCTGTGATTCATTGTTGCGTCATATTGCAAAACTTTCCTAGTACCCTTTGTACAAGTAGGGTTGCCAACTCTTAAAAAGAAAAACTTAATTACATTTTAGAAAAGGTGATCATCGATTAACAAAAGCACTGACTAGCCACAGCAAAACCTACCGGATAAAAGACTTGCGCGAACATTTTCGTTTCTGCGCATCCGCTATGTTGCCAATTTATTCTTCCAGTCAGCGAACGACAACAACGCAATACCCACAGTTTAAGCCGCTGACAACCAGCAAGTTTAAACTAGAATTCATTCCAGTAGGTAGGTGGATTAACACAGCAATGGCAAGTCGTGATATACTCTTATTGTGTGCGCTCTCATTAACTTGCATAATTCATTGAAAGTGCTGGTTCCCAGGAAGTGGACGACTCGCGTTCTATCTTTTAAGCACCTATACGTGAAATAAAGCTTGAAAAAGAGTACCAAGACATTATCCTACCTAATATTGATTTAAAGGTTAACTCCAATCCATATTTTGAGGAAAGAGGATATACGGCGGAGCATATTACATGTATTTAACCCCTATGATCGGTTAACCATTATTATTGAATGGTAATTGGTGATAATCTCGGTTCCAGTAAAGTGAAGGTTAATGGGCAAGATGTTGATGAATTTGATTACTTAGGCTCAAGAATAAATAAAAATGGTGACTGCTGAAACGATGTAAAAAGACTACAGGCAATTGCTAAAACGTTGGTCACTAATCTGACAAAATTATGGATGAAGATCTGCACCTAAAGACGAAACTGAGAATCATTGATTCGTTAATTTTTTCCAGTTAATACTTATGGATGTGATGGAATCTGAAAAGAGTTGAAAGGAAGAAAATTGAGGCTTTTGAAATGTGGTGTTACACTAGAATACTGCGTAAATCTTACTTGGATCGAAGAACAAATGAGCAGGTATTGAATAAAATTGGTAGGCCTAAAATTCTTCATTGCATCAACAGAAGAAAACTCGAGTTTTTTTGACACATAGTAAGGAGGGGAAACTTTCTGTTGAAGAATATAATGGAAGAAAAAATCGAGTGGTAGAGGTGCAGAGGAAGACCTGCAGCAACTAAGTGGAAGGATGGGATCAGTGAACTTTTGGGCATGACACTTTGCGATGCTGCTCGTAGAACAAATGATCGATGCAGTTGGAGGAATTTGTTGGTAGCCACAACAGCTCCTTAGGGAGCTATGTGACTGGAAGAAGAAGGAAGAAATGTTTATGGTTTAATAATTGTTAGATTTTCACATTTAATTATTGATTGTGTGTGTGTATATATATATATATATATATATATTTTTTTTTTTTTTTTTTAACCTGTAAATATAAATTGATAACAAAAAAAATTTTTAAAGGAGGATGGGCCTGTGGTACTGGATTCCATGATTTAAGAGAGTAATACCGCACACCCAGTGGAAACTTACTTATTAAAATCTAGTTACTGTTTACACTGGATGTGTGGGGTTTTTTTTTTTTTTTTTGAAAAATGCTTAACAGGGACATCGTTTTGGCTCCCTAATTTATAAAAAAAAAAAAAAAAAACTTGGATGTCCGAACGTAGACTAAATGCTGGCGCTAAACTGGCAACAGTAGGAGGCATTTCATATGGAATGTCCAGTGACACGTAGGCCTCGATTTCACGACCTGAACAGAATTATGAACGTTTGAAGACAGTTTCAGTAGCCGAGTGGTCAGGTGCTTAAGTACACATGCTTTGAACGATTATGGTTCAAGCTCGCGTTACTGCTAAATACGGTGGGTCTCTCTTTTTCGAACCTCTGCCGTATAATTGGTCCTTCAGTGTCTACTTGTTCATTATGAACAAGCACACACTAAATTTTATTATTATTGATGTCTCTGCTTATTGATTATGATTTTGTTTTTTTAGCCTTTAAACTCCATGGCCTTTTTTTTTTTTTTATTGAAACATAGCGCTCACATGTTTATATGAAGGTGGAAGTCGCCATCGGGGACAATAGCATTTGTAATGTGTAACCGCTGCCGGTGGGGTGGAATTGTTTTTGGGAGTCGCAGAAGTCAACTACAACCAGTCCGCCCCTATTTATGTGAACTTTTCGTTCTTTCCCACGAGAGAGAGAGAGAGAGAGAGAGAGAGAGAGAGAGAGAGATGCAGTTTGAACAGTTAGCTCAAGGGCAGGGTGGACGAAATTACATATCCTAACATAATGTTCCTTGCATATTATGCTTCTGTATTATCTGTAAACAGAACAGTTTCGTATGAACATTATCTTGGAAATTTTTGATTACTTATTGGCTTTTAAATCTTCCAACTGGTGAGAGTTGTTAGTGTATGGCACCCCTGTTAAAGATGTCCCCCCCCCCGAAAAAAATAAATCTGGGGATCGATGCGTCATAAATTTTCGGAAAAAAGTCATCGCGTTCGTTGTAATTAAAACACTTCTGTTTTAATGACTGAAGGTTTGCATAGAAAACGACAGCTGTCAGAATCTGAACATAGCCAGTGGCGCCATTGTTGCAGTTAAAATTCCATTCCACTTTGGCTTTGTGTTGCGAAAAATGCCTAACGTGGCTTTCGCCATTGCGTTTTGGCCCCCTAATTAAAATAATAAAAAAATAAAAAAACTTGGATGTTCCTGGCATAGACTAAATGCCCTCGCTACCGGCAAATTCTGTTTATATTACAGACGGCCATATAGGATCAGGGGAGTTACAAGATAGAGAATTCTACAATTCGGCTACATTTCGATTAATCCATTGTAAAGACTAGAACCTTTTTTTTTTTTTCAAGTTTTGTTATGCATTACGAATTGTTTCCTGGTAAATCTTTGGCGTCCCTATAGTTGTTTAGTATCTCCAAGTGCTAAACAACTGCAAGAAACTTTAAAGAGAAATGAGTTGCATAATTTCTTTCCCTCCACCGCGAAGCCTTCCTAGGAAAGTTCATTAAATGATAATCGCGCAACCGGTTGGCTGGGAAAAAAAAAAATGCAGTAATTTATGCACTCGTCATTCCACGTGAGAAATGGTGTATGTCGGCGTTTAAAGTCGGTTGCTAGGAGATTGTTTGTTCGGTTCCTAGAGCACAGTAATTACTCAATATTTCGGCACCTGCCGTATAACTTCACGGACGAACTGTTTGACCTCGGGGATACATCTCGCAGGGTTTCCGCGTAGAACAAGACCTGCCTTTCCTACGGCAATCATATTTGAAGAACTAGGTGATGGTTTGGTTCTTTCTAAGGAACATATATTGTAGCACCGCGGGCCGCTGACTCCTACATAGGTACTTCAGGGCATGGTTTACTACACTTGCCTAGAAAGGAATTTATTAATACGTGTCTTGAAATAGAAAAGATGTCTCGATTCTTTCTTGTAACCTAAACTCTGTACGCCATGGAATGAGGGAAGAGTTAAAAGCGGCATTGTGATAATGCCATTTACTGGTTTTAAAATTTTACCGCTGCAAATTGTTTATAGAAGGGTAATTCAAAGAGTAATTGCAGTTTTGTGTGGCAATAATCAAGAAAAACCTTAGATAAGAATAAAGTTTATTTTATATAAACTAAAGTTTAGTACAAGAGGCCCATTGTTGTATAAGCCATCTCCTGGAAGAACTCTTATAGACTTTACGTGTCTAGCTAAGTTTTCAACGCTTCCCTGACTTGGTTATAGCATTAAATTTACGCTTTACCAATGGATTTGAGTGTCAAAAAATCCAAAACAGTCATATTAGCCTATTTCAGCTCTGTATCCCACCATTGACGCATAATGGCCTTTAGCTGCCGTTGCACCGTAAAACCTCCAATAACAACTGCTTTGTATTTAAAAAAGTTAAGGATTTCAGCAGAGCCGTGCCGAGGCGAACGAGGCTCTTTCCTCAGGTTAAAAGCTGAAAGGAGACTTCAAAAGAAAGATTAAATAATTACCGACGTTGCCATTACTAACAGTAGGGCGCAATTTTTCCTCCTTGCCTCAGGTATAAAATGACTCGGCACGGCCCTGGATTTGAGGTTCTGTGTGAAATTTGGGTGACGACGTTTCTGAATTTCCTCGTTTAATTCTCTCAATTTTGAGTTTTATGCTTGATGACAGGATTTAGCACAATTCCGAAAACGTATGTGCTCCGAAAGAGCGGAGATGGGGGAACCCCTTTGTGCCGTCAGACAGCTAACACACTTGTGCTCCGAAAGTTGGTGACACAAAAGGAAATTCTAACCAAGAAAAACTGAAGTTCTGTACATTGCAGTATCTGAAAACTTGACATAATTGAACTGTATGTGACTTTAGAGGGATTAATTGAACGAAATGCTGGTGACGCCTTCCATCTTTCTCAGATGAAACACTCAAGAGGCATAAATTTAAATTTGCATTCAGCCAAAGAGTAATTGAATGTTGGAATAAACTTCCGCCTGATGTTGTGGAGGTAGATAGTTTGAATAAAGCCACCATCGAAAAGAAAAGCTAGCAACCCACCCACCGTTTAGATATAAAATTAAAATGTCCAGGGAAAATGAAAGGAGAAAATAAATTTAAGGAAGGTTTGGACAAATTATTAGAAGGAATGGAGAAATGAAGTGTTTTACTGGCCGATGCTGTATATAAGCTTTTCTTTCTGTTAAGGATTCGGCGAAATCTAGTGCACTGAGATGGTTAGGTTCTGTACACCACTTATGCAAAAAAACTTAGTATCATACAATCCGTATGGTATTAAGAGTTTTTTGCACTAGCCTCCAAAGCAGGGCTGTAGCGGAGAATATGCACCGTATACCCTCTGGATTTTTTTAGGTGAGTAGCGTATACGCCGTATAACCTCTTGAATTTGATTAATAAGCACAGTATACTTTCTGCGAATTTTACGACTACAGCACTGCTCCAAATTTGAGACTTGTGCAAAAAGCTTCGACGTAGAAAACAACAGTCTATTGTATTATGCCACCAAAATTCAACTAGAGATCTGTTTTCACCAAATTGGGAAAACATGCCAGATCCATTCACAAATGAATTTGCTAGCTAACAGATGTTGAAGATGTAGTCTCAATTATGATAACATAGCTAACACGATAGCACAAACTTCCCTACCATCCAGGACAGTTTAACCATAGGTGATCTGTATTTTCATTCCTTGGGGAAAACATCTACATAGAATAAACCGCCGGCAATTACATGGAGCATATACAAGTACAGTTCGTATATACTGATAATTCAAAATCGTAAACTTAGGAGTTGCTGCGATATACTTTCATCCAACAGTCCCTCATAATAATGGGATTACTGCTTAATCAGACCGTAAATAGTACTATATGGTTGAAATCAAATTGAACATAAGTAGATAGCAAGTAACATAATTTTCACCGACCCTCCTGGTTCTCCTGGAAGAACCACATGTATATGTATACCACAACGTATCCAGTTCCAGACCAGGGTTAGTTTCGGTGTTGAAGCTTGTACAAAGAAATGATATCTGATTCTGCTGGATCCAAGGACACACAGGGATAACTGAAAATGAACATATACAGATAAGTCTATAAAACAGATTGCCACCTCCGACTGCCTTTCACTAATTATCCTGTAGACTACAAATATCCTTTATGCAGAAATGGGAACGACACAAGCGAAACCAAAATGAACAACAAACTTCGTCTTATTAAACCAACGCGTCAACCATGTCATGGCCTCCGATCTAGCAGACAAGAGGAACTAACTCTTGCTCGGTTACGAATTGGGCATGCACACTACTCCCTCCTGTCTACTCAGGGGTGCAGACACTCCGCAGTGTCACATCTGTTAAGTCCATTAACGGTATAGCAATTTATACCAAACTGCCCGAAATTTGAAAGAGGACGTCGTAGAGCGTTTCAGGCTTTGTTTGTTTTGTTTTTAGTAAGTTGTTGGCGCATCGGCTTCTGTGGCCATAATGCACCGCCCAAGGTTTTTGCAGTACTGTGATCCAAGCCCGAGGCGGGATTCGAACCCGCGACCTTTGGGTTGCCAGGCAGGCACTTTACTCACCCGGCTAGCCGGGCCGGCCGCGTTTCAGGCATTTGATTAATGAAAAATACAATCTAATACCCGTGGCGCACCCAGAAATTGGTTGGAGGGTTCACGTTGATATTTTTTACAAGCACCAAACACATAATAGTATAACTGCATAATATAAAACAAAATATTCTTGGGAGAATTTTCAGGCCTCCCGTGGATACGGCTATACTATCAATTCAAGTGATCCAATTTCCGACTGTACTAGTATTTAAATATACCTAGAAGTTGCAATTCTTGTTTCATAGCCTTGAATATTTGAAATATATCGTGTTTTTACTGTTCGAAAAGACCATTTCATTTTTGCATCATACATTGATTATAAACTTGCCCGAAGCATTAAGAACTGCAGTTTCAGTAACCTTTAAATGTCTGTATCTTATTTGCGCAGATCAATTCAAGAACAGAACAGACGACACTTAAATTAGCCAACCCAAAGGGAAACAACGTGGATGTCTCCTAATCGGGGAGTCATCAAATTTTTGACAAAAGAAGGAAGGAAAAGTTATTCATGAAAGCAGTATATGGGGATGCTGTTCCTTCTAAATAACAGAAAATTTTGGTCAAAACATTTAAAACGGGATAGATAATCCATAGAAGATGACGCCCGCTTTGGACGACCAATTGAAATGACATTTCCAGAAATGTGCCAAAAAAAAATTGAAGACTGGTTATGAAGGATAAGTCTTATTAAAATGTCTAACAGCCAGAGAATACAATTACTGTGGGATCAGTACTGACCATCCTCCATAAACGCTTGACGATGTCAAACATCAATTCTCACTCGGTGCTAAGAATGTGCACACCTCTTCAGAAACAGTGTGTTAAGAATTGTTATTTGTTTCCAGATCCCAGTGATGAACCCACTTTCATCACTGGGATCTGGAAGCAAAACGGGAACCCATGCAATTGGAACAGCATGGGTCTCTACTGCCCAAAAATTCGCGACTTAATTCTTCTTCAGGAAGATTATTGACCACAATTTTATTTTATTTTCTTTCTTTTGATAGACCAACAAGCCAAGAAACAATCACTGGAGTTGCCTTTGCTGCTGTTGCTCAAAAATTTGAGACCATAAAAGAAAAAAATTGGGAATATTGACAAGCGGTTCCTGCTTCAAGGCAAGGCTCCTGCACATAAGTCCATAAATAAATTGCTGCTCTGTCGGACTTGTGTGGTTTAATCCTTGGAATCTATAGTTTGAGATAAAGTTAAACCATTCTTCCTGTCGTTCAGGCCTGCTTCCCTCCAGTTATTTCCTCTTCGGAAATCTAAATTAAAAAAAAATAATAATAAAAATAAACACTGCGTGGGCATCTGTTTTCAATAAACTAATACGAAATAAGCTGTAAATAGCTTTTTCGCAGACCAGAACAAAGACTTTTTTTTTTTTTTTTCAGATATTTCTCTTTCTCCTAAATGGAGAACATACATTAAATTCAACTGGGCGTGTTGAGAAAAAACTTGGCTATGTTGCTTCTTTACTACTGAGTTTAATTTCTTTAAAAATTGCTGAAAGAAATTGCTTGAAAGAAATCATTTTTTTTAGCAATTTTTCCACATTTTTGCTGTATAAAGGAATTTTGTTTATTACTTTACGTTAAATAGATCAATGAACAAGCGTTTGTCCTCACAGAACTTATCTCATGAGGAGCTCACTAGCGCTCCTGACTATCTGCACTGAAGTTACGCTGACAGTTGGTAAAACTGTTGCAATTTATGAAAATTTTTATTTTCAAATTAAAGGAAATTCCTAAACTTAGTAGTAGACCCGCAAGACTTATCGGAGAGTCTTGTTTTAAAAAATTTCATGTTTACCTTTATGCAGAGCTTGCTATTTTTTATATCGTTGCAATTACATGACTAAAAGTTTTTTACAAGATATAGGCTAGAGGTTCCCAAACTTTCTCGGTTCACAGTGTCCTAGTAATTTTTTCACGGTTCCTTAGGCCAAAATAAATACCTCACAGTGGTTTTCGACCTTTTTAATAAATCGATTCTCTCTCTCTCTGTAATATAAAAAAATATATGTTATATGATAGTTATTATAATAATATAATTTTAAACAAAATTACAATTCATAATACAAATTATACATACTTATATAATAATTTTATTCTTTATATAGAGGTACTAAATAAACATCAGTTATAGATCACCACAAAAGTAAAAAGATACGGTACAATGGACACCGTACACCTTTTTATAATGAAATAAATATATAAATTTAAAAAAAAATAAAAATAATAAGTTTAAGTAGCTTAAACCCAAATTACATGGCAACCCTGAATGTTGATATAGGCAAACTAGATGGTCTCCTAGTTTGCCCGTATTGATAGGTCGCCCCTGTATTATCCGCTTTCTATTATACTCTGTCTTGTCTTCTGATCTGTTTAAGTTTTAAGTCGTGTAACAAAGTTTTGATATGTGATTTACTCTATAAAAGACAGTAAAAATATCCATAAAAGAGAGGTCAGAGTTAGGAGACTTTCGTGATTCTTAGGCCTAATCAGTCGGATAGATTATTAAATAGTCCGATTATTAAATAGGGCGAAAAGTATGGCGCTTACTTTTTTTCTTTTTTTTTACATCAACCTTTAGAGTTATTTTTAAGCAATTTTTGATAACGACTAAAAAAAAATTATCTGCACAAGTCACCGTTCCGTTTACATCAGTTACAATACGGAACTGATTGCGTTGGCGTCCAAACGGACGCTTTCAAGCATGCCTTCCTTGTCTTGTGTTACCCACTTGCTTTTATCTACTTCCGAAAATGATTAATTTTATTATCGGGTTAATGTGCGCAGCTGGATTTATTATTATTTTTTTTTTTAACATTTTTCTGATTTGTTTCATTTTCTTTTGGGATAGCTGGAAGTTTTTTTCAGATATTTCACTTTCATTTCAGGTTACGCATAATGTGCATATATTGAAAGGTTGCAAAATTTTGCGAAACGGAACACTCGTTAATAAAATATCTTATTTATAATAATCCGATGCATGGGACGAACTGGAACGCTATTCGATGCTCTATGGTCATCAGAGAGAGAGAGAGAGAGAGACATCTAATAATACAGATTTCTCTTTCCCACTGTACATTGATTTTCCTTAAATGGTTTGTGTAGAGTGTGTTTAGTGTCAAACAGCACCAGTGGTTTTCCCCATCTCCGTGTTGCTTTCATTGTGGGTGTACCAGTTCGCTGGGAAGGCCAGAGATTTAAAAGTGTATGTACATTGTCTACATGTAGTGTTATGTACCGTTGTTCTTCTGACCATTTAGCCGCTGGACCCCTGCTGATGCCCAACGTTGCCCCACTTTCGCCCCGTGGAGGCAGACCAGGAACTCAGTAGTTTTAGATTTACTCTAGCAGGCTCTGCCATCTAATTTCCTGAGATTTCAGTGGCTAGGACCTAAAAAAAAACGCGCACGCTCTTTTATATGCACGTACGTACAGACAGATTCATATATATGTGATACATATATCCGTCATCGTCGGTTTTGATGATCGTTATGTGAGGGGGATACCGCTTGCATAATAAAGGCCGAAAATATGGGCGAACGGTAATTTGGACATAATTAAGTTTTTGTGTGTGGGGCGTTCGCTGGCGTAAAGATAGGTGGGAGACTGAAGGCTGGGGAAAGTTAAGGTAGAAATATGGGGATGATAGTGTAGGCAACCCAGAAGTCAGTGAGGCAGGCCCATGCATCACCAGGAGAAAGTAGGGGCGCCAGAAGGGGGAGGGGTGGAAAGGCACCAGGCAAGGGAGCTCGGTGCGATCGCCAACAGGCGTCTGCAGGAAAACTATACATAGATCCTGCTGGTGGTGTTCAATCTGGTGTCATGTCCGAGTTGTCATCCATGGGACCGGGATACCGTCCGTGTCAGTCCTTTACCTTAGTGTGGTTTATTTCCTAAGTCTTCCAGTTCTCAAGAATGTCTTGTTCACATAGGCCCAACTGGTGGGGCGTCCAAGTTTGGTAGTCATCTCCATTCGTCATTCATGGGTCCCGTCCATGTTTGTCTACTTTGGTATAGTTTTGTTTCTTGGGTTTTCTAATTCTTAGGGGTGGGTCATTTCTGGTGTCCCAGTCCAAGCGAGCTGAAGAACAGATGTTCTCTGGTTATAGTGGTAGTGGGTTGTGGCGATTTGGTTTCTCCTCCTCGCAAACAGTGCCTGCGCGTAATCCGAGAAGGCTTGATACTCCTCCTTCGTGTCTAGGAGGTAATGTTCTTGTCCCTGTGGTAAGTAGTAGATCCTGGTGAATAAAACACCACGTAGGTCTTCATAAAGCCGGCAGTCATACGTGAGGACCTGCCAGCTCTCCAGCCCCTGCAAGTGCAAGTTGAATCATCCTGGATCCCAGGTAGAGACAGTTCGGCATTAATCGATCCATTAAGTTACTTTTAGACCTGGGGAGAACCAGTTTGAGGTTGTGTAGTTTCGTTCAATATTGGGTAGAAACTTCTTTGTGATATCTCCCTTTTGAGAGGTGGTAATGTGTATATATGTTCATGTGTGTGTGAGAGAGAGTAAATGGCCAGATTTTCTGATTGCCAAATCTGGGACACCTTGCTATAACGCAGCCGCTTTATAACAAGATCCGATTTTGCAAGTGGAAAATCTTGTCCCTAAGAAATGGTAAGGAAAAATATAGTTAAAGGCCTTGCAACTTTGTTTATTTTAAACAACTTTGTTTGTTTCATACTCTTAAAATAAAAAAAAATATAATAAAAAGTAAGCAACAGTCATTATCAATCCACTGCAGGATGAAAGCCTCCTTGCAATCCATGTTGAGAGAAATGGACCATAATCTGCCACGCTGGTCCAGTGCGGTTTGACAGATCGACCGTATTTAGCAGTCAGGAGCCTTGAATCATGGTCTACTCAAAGAGCGTGTGCTACTACTGTCATATCTGCTGGCCAATCGTAATTGCAAATACTCATGAATAATAGATACTATTATAGCAAGTTTGGCAGTTTCTTGATATAAGACTATTAAATCAGAAACTTTGCCAACTGACTAATGGATACTAAGCATCAGCAAAGTGGTCCTCCTGTTACACGGTAGCCAACAAAATTTCGTTATTTAGGTTATTCCTTGTTTTCCTTCTATTTAGATAGTAGCGGGAAACCTGCGGCACGCGTGCCACCAGTGATGTGTCTCGATTTGGGGGAAAAAATACCGTAAACAACTGATTATTGTGTACTTTTAAACTAAAGACACATACATTTTAAATTCTACTTTTATTGCCAGAAATTGACCTCGGTTTCAACATGATGGAAACCTACTGATCATATTTGCCCCTTCTTAGCGTTAATTTTTCTTAGCGCTGGTAAGGAGGAGTTATTAATCCGTTATTATGTATTAAATTTGGTTTTATAAACATAAAATCTATGAATTTTTTATATTATTATTATTACTAGCTCTTAGCATAAAAATACTCGTAGTTACCAAAAACATTTTGACATCACGCACGAATTAGTAAAGTGCGGGGTGGGGGGATCGTCGTAGCTTCTGTCTCTAGGTGGCATGCGAAGCATTTCCAACCTGTGTTGGTACACTACAGGCACGTTGGCCGCTACCGAGTTAGATTCATCTCAGATTTTCATTTTTTTTTTTTTTTTTTTTTTCTCTCTCTCAAAGGACTTGGCACACACATGACCTTAGTCGCTCATGCGCTGTCAAAACCAAAATCAAACCAAAGTCATTTTTTTCAGTCTGATTATCTGACACTGTATTGATAAACGAAAGCAAGAGTTCCTTATTAGTAGTAAGTTAAATATTCTTTATTGTTAATCAAAATGTTTATAGTGATGGTAATACCATAAAGAGGCAGTTGCGTCACTGGATCCCATACGCAGAAAATGCGTGGTTCAATGAACGCTGTCCGTTATTTCTGAAGTCTTTTGAATTGATGGTTTACTATATTAGTTGTTATGAAATATATTTGTACAAATTTGTATATAATATCTGTATTATATCAGTGTGTTCACGGAGAGGTTCGTCGTGACTTATTCTGGGACTCAAGTCTGCCCACGCAGATATGCCTTTCAACTTATGCAAACTTATTACACAATTAATAATAATGGGTTCTTGTTTATGCTCCGGCGCGACCACCAGGTCAGATGAGTTCACAACAAATCATGAATACAATCCTTAATCGCATTTGGTAGTCACGCGGGCTCGAACCACGGCCCACACAAACAGCGTGTGTTACTGCATTCTTGCTCCTGACCACGATGCTACGTCAGGCCTACAAATATCAAATGGCGCACGACCAAAGTGATTTGGCCAAAAAAAAATCCCTAAATAGCATCGTAGATCAGAGAATCTGAAACGCTTTCGCCATTTCTATTGTTTCCTATGATACTATTCCGAACCTGGATAACCAATGACTGACCTACTACTGAATTAGACAAATATTTGACTAAACTTTCTACCTATTTGACATTCTACCGAGCGTATCGTACACTGGCTTGACCTTCCATTGTAACTGACTTGACGACTAACTGATATGATCATTTTGGATTTACCTTGCAAGCCTTGTCCTTGGATAGGATAGGATACACTGGGGGTATCCCCTCAGCATGACTGACGTGTTACTATTACTTCGCCTGTGGAGTAGTAACCCAACTCTTTGGGTCAACTGCTCCCCCACCCATTTCCCGGGGGATGCCTTCTACACCCCCAACTTTTCTGCGCTCTCTCTCTCTCTCTCTCTCTCTCTCTCTCTCTCTCTCTCTCTCTCTCTCTCTCTACCCTCCATGGAAAGCTCAGGTGAACCTCCCCCAGTGATGGCCTAGCCAAAGTAATGATTCCAGCTCCCTGTGCCATGGATAGGAGTCTATGGTGCTACACGGCCACCCTAGGCAAAGAAGCGAGAACAACAACAAACCCTACATTACATGACATTCACATCACACACATTTCTGACCTTTACAGGGAATTGAATCTTAATACAAGGGGAACTGATAGTGGAGTTGTAGGAAATCACCGATGCCGCTGACCCTCACCAGCCCTGACCCTGACCCTCCGTGACTTCAAATGTCTGTTCGAGCGATCAGCATTCTGAATGAACATTCAGACCTCTTCAGTTCAAGTATGGCAGTTCTCTTTGATTTGGCCATTCACATAGAAAAAGTCAATCGTTAGACATGAAGTGTTGTTATAACGTTTTAGTGTGGTTGGCACAATACTGTATAGTTTTGTGAGGTAGAATATTGGAAAACATATTAGAACAGTCGTCTTTCCACCTTAATCTGGGATTCTGTGACGCCGACAATTAAACCGCTCTTTGCTTTTGAATTCTGGCTCCTGAAATGAGCCAGCAAAAAACAAAACGCAACCTTCCAGTTCAAATACGCACTACAGAGCTGTCAACACACTTCGGATTCCACAGCTCCCCACTTTAATTGGCACCCAACACCTTCTAGCAGCGGTCAAGGTAACGAGTATAACTCGGCACCCTCGTCTTGGAAGATTTGTAGCTGGAGGATCACTCTTCTGCTCTGTGGGCCAATCCATAGAGCAGCAGAGCCACTTCGCCCGCTCAACAAGCGGGCACAGCTCTGGCTTCAGGTTTCTGCCTCATCATATGCTCAAACAGACACAGAATTTCGATTCTGACCTGAACAAATTCGCCATTAATCGGAGGTACAGGAAAGAAATTTCCAATAACGGGTTTCACCTCCAGGAATTCAACTGTTCCTTCGCCTCTGCTTCCTCTGTCTGTTTGAGGATGAGCTCTTTATCTCGATGTTAAGTCAGTTTGTCTTTATTTTTATTTGTTTAATTTTTTTTTTTTAAGTACTTAAAGCATTATGTTACTTTTATTCTGTGTTATTTTTATTATGAATCCTCCAGGGTCGGAGGCTGTGCACGCAACGAGAACCAGCTTTAAAGTGGCATTACTCTTTTTATAATGTTAGTGTGGTAATGCCATGGCCCAGTGGCTTTTTATAAGAACCAGTCATCAATTGTGAAATGTGACCTCGTATACTTAAGTAATTCAAATAGCTTTTGGTTGTTCAATTTCACTGGTACGTTTTGTTTCAGATGTAATGCAGAGGAATTCATTATTTTACTTTACAAACTTCATGAAACTAATCGAATATCAAGGTGTCATGAACTGCCAAATACAAGACTAAATTTCTAATAAATATAGTTGACATTAAATACGATAAAATGCGCTTGTGCGGCCACCTCCTAAAAAATCTTGACGCTTGTAGTGTAATGTTACCCCATAGCTACATGGTTGTGCGACATTCTCAATGCCGTTCGTTATAATAATAAAAAAATAATAATAAAAAAAAGACGGCCATCAGACAAACCGTAAAACGTCCAGTCTAATTGTAGGTCAAGGTGGCATCGTTGGGGATCGTACTTCAGGATTACGGCCAGGACCAGCCCGACCACATTCTCTCGTAGGTAACGGTACGTGTTTTTGTGATTTTGTCTTGTCACTACCGGCGATGGGGTCGAGACTGTCTGGTTCTTTGCTACCAGGTGTTTCACGCTTTTTAGTTGATGTTTTTTTCTTCCTTTTAGATTTTAAAACTGGATAGCAGACTTCCGGAAAAATGTTTCTTGTTATATTTCTCATACCTTACGTCACTTCACTGTTTTTGAACCTCTGTCTAATTGCATTTATCTCTCCCTCCCTTCATTCTGAACATTTCTCCTTTCCTCCTTTCTCTCTGTGTGTGTATGGGGGGGGGGGGGATCTTATTTTTAAACTATGTTTTTAATTACTTCTAATATGCCCAGAATCAGGGCCTAACTTGAGGATATGTTGACCCTAAGCAAAAGTTTTTTTTTTGGGATCCTTGTAAAAATGTTTATTATGATTCATAATAAACATTTATTATGATTAATAATAAATATTGTGATTTATAAGGAGCACGAGTGCTCGTCGTTACGCTACTTGATATCACCGATTTCGGTTGTGGCCGTTGCCATTTATGCGCCCTAGGCACATGCCTTTGGCAAAGGCATGTGCCTAGGGCCCTGCTTAGAATTTGTTTTCTAAATGCTTCCTCTGGTTGCCATTCGTATTTAAGAAGTGAAAAGGTGTGACTTTCTTAACTAATCAGAAAAATCATTCGATTATGCCATTCACTAATTATAATGGCTAAATGATGTGGGAAAAAAAAAGTTTTATCATTGATACTTCTCCCTTCGCCAAGAAGTGCCTATCTACTTCCGCTCTGAATTTTGTCAATCTGTCATCCTCTGCTACTGTGGCATGCAGTTCATTCTAACGATCAGCAACATGCTGCCAAAGCAACTTTGCAAAAAAAAAAAAAAACCTTCATGATAACCTTCTATTACAGAATTTTGTATTTGTGACAGAAGAGAAAATATACCACCTTGTCCATTTTACTGAATCCCTTAAGGGTTATATACCTCTATCAGGTGCTCCTCTCCTCTTTCCCCCAATATGTCTAGATGCCAAGCTGTGCAATTGGTATTTTTTAAGCCGTTCTTCATATACATTGATTGGCACCCCTTACAAATCTGGTTGCTCTTTTCTCAAACCTTTCTTGAATTTCTACCTCTTCCCCCCCCATTCAGTTGTAACCTCCATACCTGAACACAATATTCTGAATTGAGGTTTCACCATCTTCTTATGCAAAAAGATGATGAAATCCTTTCCCCCACTTGCGAAAGTACTATATATCATAGATAAGACACCATGTGCCTTTTTAATGACTACATAGAAAACTTCATTTCTAACAAAATCATAATCCCTGATTCCTCTTCCGTTCCCTAGATATTGCCTAGATGCAAAACTTAAGTTTAAGGTTCTGAATTTACATTTAGAAGCGTTAAAACTTCATTTGCCATTTTTAAACAATTTGTACAACCGGCTTCTCATTCAGAACAAAGAAGAATGTCTTTGTTCTGATAATTAGCCATCCTTCTTACCTTTAAATCATGAGCTGACCGAGCTTTAACTGAAACATAAGGTCATGTTGAAAAATTGTTGCATGTTAAGGCAGTTCTGCTCAGACATGAGGAGGAATTTATGATGAAAGCCTTGTGGATTAACTCTACGCTTGAGAGATTCTGCAAGGCTTATGGAGTAAATTTTCTCAGTATGGTTGGCCTTAGTGGGTAGACTGAATTTATTTTGTAAAGATAGTGTTCACTTAAACATTAGGGTTGCAAAAGTTTTTGCGAATGCCAATTAGGATGCATTAAGGGTTCAGGGGTGTCATGAAAATCGGCTCAGGTCAGTAGGAGAAATTATATTTCCACCTTTTCTGAGAACGCTTTGTGCGCAACCATTAATAACCTTCAACACTGAAAGGGGAAACTGTAATGAAAGCAAAATCCATCATCAAACGAGGACCACGTGGGAAAACACTTAAGTAACTTTTTTTCTTCTCCTCTCTTCCCTCTGGAATGGGCCCCTAGAGGGTCCTGGCCCACTTGCTGACAACACCAGGTGGGTCAGAGTCTCTTTCGAGACGGTACATGTTTACTGGGACTGGCCCACCTTCACGTGGTGTGGACGAGTACCCAGAATCATCTGTCCAGGTGACCGATGCTTCTGGGTAGCCAAGCGACCAGACACAACAACAGAACACGCACATAATACACACATCTGGTCCATTTGTAGTGATACTGTTCTTCACAGAGATACGAGGCGGAGTTGAACAAACATTCTAGGTGCCGCCCTTACATATACACATGTCCATGTCCGAACTTAAGTAACTATAAGGGATGAGCGCATCAGGGTTATCTAAAGCAATAGTTTTTTTTTTTTTTTTGTCCTCGCCTTTTTCCCATTATATATGGGAAAAAGTAACAATCCCATTATATATGGGATTTTCCCATTATATATGGGGGTCAGCGTTTTTATTGTTTTGGCATGAAATTTTTACAGCCGGATGCCCTTGCTGACTACAACCCTCACCCTTTATCCGGGCTGGCGATATGCGGTGGTCATTCCCTGACCTTCCGCATCTGCCGTATTTGGTGGTCACGGGCTCTAACTCCGGTTTAATCAAGAAGCGTGTGCTATGCACTACAGAGGCATCTAAAGAAATAAAGTAAAAAGCTTAATTTGTTTTATACAGTAATGCCATGAGTATTAAAACAAATTAAATAAATTTGAGTTTTTGATCGGGTCAAGTAATGTTGATGTGGTTGGGCTTGATGCCACTCAGAGATACGAAAATAATTTCATTTCAGTGAATACTGTGTGTTAAAGGAGAGAGAGGGGGAAAGGACAGATAGATTGGGAGGGGTGCTCTAATCAAAAATTGCCTGAAGGCAACAAGAACCTTCCTTGAGTCAGATCAAGGTAATGCAGATGTTCAGTCAGTGTGGTGTGAAATGACTTGCAGTAAATGGAAGATAATGGTGGGGGTATGTTATAGGCTAAATGACTCTGAGGAGTACGATAAAACAATTTGAATGGGTTTGCAAGTTTGACAACCTACCTCTTATACATTATGGCAATGAAGTGGATGATTGTTACTTTTCCCAGCATCTCCAAGAGAGTACAAGGGGTTCTAATATCATGGATCTAGTTCTCACTAAGGAATTAAACTGTATTACAAACTGGAGAGTGGAAGAACCGATAGCAAACAGTGCCACAATACCATAAAATAAATTAGTATCTAAAGAAACCTGCGTAGTCAAAGTTAAAATGCTAGAGATGCAGTTTCAGGAGAGGGTGCTATAATATAATGAGGTATATTTGGATTCGATTAACTAACTACTGTATGGTGTCGAATACAAATGCGTTATAGGAAATGTTCAAGGGATTCATCCTCCGAGCCACAAACGTATTCATACCGGTGATCAAATTCCATAGATGTAGTTATGCAAATAGGGTTAACGGGCCAGATTGATTGAGCAAAAAAAACAAGCTGTTGTAGTATTATGAGCATCAGCGACTAAGGCGTGTGTTCCGAGGTCGATTTTCTGTTTGCTGGACAAAAAACCCGAGTTATGAAAAGTCACGTACCCTCGCCTGACACCGACTAACTCAGCCACATTGTGAAAAAGGCCCATAAAAATTCCTCACGTCATCTACGGGACTCGAACTCAAATCTTTACCACCCGGTGTGGGAAGGTTGGCGATCCTACTAACTGTGCTATCGCAAGGGCAAGAAACAAGCGTGGGACATTTACAGATATAATTATGTGATTCAGATTTGTATGGGCATTATAAGAGAACAGGTAACAAAAACTACTTATGGAGTAAGACAGGCCAAAGCTGATTATGAGAAAGCACTAACAAAGAACGGTAAGAAGGGATAAAGAGTTCTCATACGTGAAAAAGAACAGAGCAAATTCAATAGGTCCGTTAACCTATTGATGAGTCGAAAGCAGGCTTGAAACTCTACTTTGCATTTGTTAATGTTAAACTTCAGTTACCACTTCTCAGCCCATTTTCCCAACTTATCTAGATCCAGTTGGAGTAGCATACTGTCTTTACTGTCGTTAACAACCCTGCCAACCTTTGTATCATCTGCAAACCTGGACATTAATCCTGATATACCGTCATCAATATCGTTGATGAATACACAAAACAACAATGGGCCCAGCACCAAACCCTGGGGAACTCCACTAATAACATTAGTCCACGAAGAGCAGTGTCCATTGATTACCACTCTCTGTCGTCTCCCATTCAACGATCGCTTTGAGTTTTCTGACAGTGCAAACAGGCTGCCAGGATAGGTCATGAGGTCTTGTCAATGATATACAGGAATTTTGCGAGCAGTTTTTTTTTTTTTTTTTTTTTTGTAGATGTTGGCGCATTGTCTTCTGTGGCCATAATGCACCTCCCAAAGTTTTTGCAGTACTTTGATCCAAGCCCGAGGCGGGATTCGAACCCGCGACCTTTGGGTTGCTAGGCAGGCACTTTACCCACCCGGCTAGCCCGGTCGGCTCAGGGATGAGTTGATTATCCCCTTGTATAAGGCAATGGTCAGGCCACACCTTGAGTACTGCATACAGGTCTGGAAGCCTCGTTTTAGGAAGGATGTAGAGTTGCTAGAACGAGTACAGAGAAGGGCAGCAAGACTGATGAAGGGAACAAAAGGGTGCTCTTATGAAGAAAGGCTTAAGTTCTGCAAATTACAGGTTCTGGAGACTAGTCACCTGCGAAGCGATCTGATTGAAGTGTATAAGGCCTTGAATGGATTGAGCAGGCTTAATGCTGATGGGATTCTTCCTCTTGCTGAGATTACAAACCTGTGGGAGCATAGATTCAAACCGAAGAAAGATAGTTGTAGAATAGATCTACGGAAGTAGAATAGATGTGCATCGGTTAGTTGATTGCTGGAACAAACTTCCATCTGTTGTTGGGAAGTTGATAGCTTAAATAAATTCAAGACAGAACTAGACGAACATTTGGAATGAATGGATCGGTAAAATGGAAGGGTTTTTTTTTTTTTTTTTTTTTTTGACTGATGCTGTATAAGCTTGCTCATGTGCCTCTACTAATATTAATAATTTATATCTGTAAATGAACAAACGTTTCAAGAACGGTTTTATAACATATCTTTTTTTTTTTTTTACCAGTATACATTTTTTTTCGTTATATTTATCGACAGACACCCTCTGAATTAATGTACCTTGCTGGATCGTGAATAAATTTGTTTATTTTCATGAACTATGACCTAAATATTTACATCAACTTAGTGGAAGTTCACTCAGGGTAGTGGAAATTTTCATTTTCCACCACCCTGAGTGTACTACCACACAAAAAAAAAAAAAAAAAAATTGCCAGAACCACTCAAAGGGTTTTATCAATGATAACTCCAGGGGCTCACATCTGGTGAGTATGGGCTTGGGACACCCAGGGTCCTGAGCTGGATATCATCATTCTTCTCTCTCTCGGTAATTGATTTTTTTTTTTTTTTTTTTTGGCTGGTGCAGTATAAGCCTCAGGCTTCCTTGCACCATATAGCTGATAATAATAATATACAGAAATTTTGCTAGCGGGGATAAGGAGGTGATTATCCCCTTGTACAAGGCCATGGTTAGTCTGCACTAGAGTATTGTATATGGGTCTGGAGGCCTCACTTTAGGAAGGATGTATACCTGCTGGAACGGGTGCAGAGAAGAGCAACCAGATTGGTGAAGGGAACAAAAGGATGCTCTTACCTAGAAAGGCTTCAGTTCTGCAAATTGCAGTCTCTGGAGACTAGGCACCTGTGGGGTAATCTGGTTTAGGTGTTTAAGGCCTTGAATTGATTGAGTGAGCTGAATGTGAGTGGCATTTTTCCTCTTGCTCAGACTACACACATAAATTTAAGTTGAGGAAGGATTGTTGCAGGATAGATGTGCGGAAGTTTTTGCTTTCAGTCAGCGAGTGGTTGATTATTGGAATAAGCTTCCATCTGTTGTGAAAGTGGATGGTTTGAATAAATCCAAGGAGGACCTACACAAATCCTTGGAGTGTGGGTATATGTGTGTGTGTGGGCTGATGCTATATAAGCTTGCTTTCTTGCATCATTTTCCACTACTATCAATTGAAAATTGTAATACTGTAGTTGCAAGCTTGAATTTTATTGGTATGAGAAATAGTTTTGCTGCTTTAAAATAAAGGATGCGGACGTATTATGAAGAACTTTTGATAATGAATAAAAATTGTGTCCATACGAAACGAATAAAAATTTGAGAAATTGAAGTTTTTTTGTTCAATTTTAATGTAATATGATAAAATTGCGCAATTTAATTATTCTGATTAAAAGTGGACTCTTGGTTATTAACTTTCGATAATTTATCTTAAAATATCACAACTGAAACGTGGTAGTTATCGTGTGTGTTAATTCATCAAACACAAAAAAAAAAAAATTATCATCATAAATAGCTATCTGCAAGTTTTATTGTACTGTAATTCGGATAAGCGCAGAAATGCTGACTTGCCAGACGTTCCAGAATATCTTGGGTCAGCTCAGAATGTATATCCACCCTTCCCCCAACGATTCTTTCATTTTTGGTCTGATTCATTTATCTCCTTGTGATATTTACGGGGAAACGGAAAATGGATTGAAATCAATTTCCGGAATGAGAAATTTTTCTTTGACCTTGGTAACAACGTATTTTAAAGTAATAAGCTCGTTGAAACATTTTTAAAAATTAAGAAAACCGACAACTGTTTTCTCTCTCTCTCTCTCTCTCTCTCTCTCTCTCTCTCTCTCTCTCTCTCTCTCTCTCTCTCTCTCTCTCTCTCTCTTCCACATGCAGGAGCAAAACGTCTTAACCCTAGTTGTTTTAGCTGGAATGCACGACGTGACACATCCGGGTGTAAAATCTTTCTCGAAGTGTACAATTCATAAAGTTCTCAATCATCCGTTTCGAATTGCTCTGTTATTGAGTTGCATACTTTCTGCTCTAAATTAATGTATCTGCAGAGCTACTCGTAAAACCTCCCAATGGATGCAATGAAATGTGTCAACATTACACACCATACAGCCGTCACAGTCGCAAGCTCACATCTCACCTATACAAGTTAGCAGAGCGGAAAGAAAGAAGTTTTCAAGGGACCACCCTGCGTCTCCTTCAAGTATACTAATCTCTGCTTTTCAACCGTTTTTACTCTTCGTAAACACTTTTTTTTTTTCCCCTCGCCATCCCAGCAGATGAATAGTAATATATATATATATATATATATACACAAGGGTTTGAATTCATTAAGAAACCAATATCAAAACATTTTCGGAACGCTTGATCCCTTCTTCTCTTTCACTGCAGCTGCTCCGCAACGTCACTACTTCAAGAATCCAGGCTTTCGTCACTGATCTAAGCTCCAACTAAAATAATAGATAGATCTGTAACTAATGATAATGCACTAAAATACGAAATATAGTTCCCTGCAAAACAACACAAAAGTTTTGTCAAAAACTAATTATATTAAGACGCCCTTCGTAAGGCAGTTTAACTTTGCGGCCTATCAATTTCAAAAATAAATGTATCAGTTTAGTGAAGATTAGGTTCTGGAAAGATTGCACTTGTTGGATTCGTTAAATATTTTTATGAATACTGAGATTGTTATATGTACTGTACCGAACTGCATTATCTAATCGAGTATCCTGTATGTGGCGTTTCGAATGCAATATTTGAGTGTAAGTGTATTTGTATGCAGCAGACTAAGCAAGCGTTAAACGTCGAGATGGACGTCATTCGGATCGGCGTGTGCGGGTGGAATGCTGCTTGCGATGTTGTACCCGCAGACGCTGATTCATTTTTGAATCTAGACGGGCGGTCACCACGCTCGCAGTTCAGTAGTAGTAGTGTACTGTTTTGCATGAGTGCAGTTGTTATATCAACCTAGTTACAATGTTTGATACGGAAAAATTTATTAAGTAATCCAAAACGTTTGGTGTGTCTACATTTTTGTATGCTTTTATTTTATATTTCAAAGAGCAATACTTTATGCAATAAGAAAAATAAATGAAACAGTAAGGTATGGGACAACTATTTTTAAAATTGACTAAACAGAATTATATCTTCCGAATTATAAGATATGTAATGTTATTTGGTCTTAGTAAAATTATATGAAGTTTGACGAACTGTTGTATACTCTATATTCTTTCGTGCATTTTTGTGGCCAGCAAGATGTCTAGTTAATGTAGTGTTCTTATCGCTCACACTAGAACTAACTTTGTCTTAATACCGCATGAAGATCTAGAGAGATTCAGCAGATGGCTGACAAGTGGCAATCTCAGAATAGCACACCAATTATGTGGTACTGCACTCAGAGTAGTGTATACCTGAGGAAGATAATTGTGCAATATAGAGGTGCTGCTAGGACTGCGGGAGGGGTTTTGTCTGTGGATATACAGAATTTTGGTGTAGGGATAAGCAAACCCTTTGTAAAAGGCGATGGTTAGACTGCATATTGAGTACTGAAGTGCAGGTCTGGAAACCTCGTTTTAAGCAGGATGCATATCTGTTGGAATGGGTGCAGAGAAGAGCAATCACATTAATGAGAAAACAAAAGGGCGTTCTTACCAAGAAAGGCTTAGTTTAATTCTGAAAATTGTAGCGTCTGGAGACTTGGGCACCTGCGAGGATATCTTATTAAGGTGTTTAAGCTTTGGATGGATTGAGTAAGCTAAATGCTGATGGCATCTTTATATTTGCTCAAACAAAACACATGATGGGAAAATCGAAGAAGGTTGGTTGCATGATAAATGTGCGAAAATGGCTTTTAAGCCAGTGGCTAGTTATTATCATCTGTTTATTAACCTTAGGTTCACCCCCTGAACAGCCAGTGTGAGCTAGGAGGGTGTACAAATATATATATTTTAAATACAGTGTACAATTTTATACGAATTTTTGATATTTAAAATAATGACATCATTTAGAAAATTATATTTACTTAATTAGCAGTAACGATTAACTTTAAAATAAAATTGATATTAAATTAATATTGTGATTACAAATACAGGTTGTGCTACATATCATTTTTTTTTTCATTAAATTATTTACATTTCTCATATAAATAAAGCTCGCATTTTATAGTAGTTCTGGTGATTTGGTCCAGAATTCATCCATAATTTGGCTTTTGTGTTCTGTTTTCTCCAAACTTATTTGGACCTATGGATAAGGTGTTGAAGTGTTGAATCATATTACAAGAGAACATTCCTTTTAGGGAGTCCAGGATAGTGAGCTTCATCATAAGTGGATGTTGCCTGCTCAGGTGGTTTCTATTGCTTGCTTTGGGAAGCGAGATAATATCCTCTATCAATGGGACATCAATCTGATGGGTTAACAGCTTAGAGAATGTGGACAGATTTTTTTTTTAAGAACAGTGAGCTTCCAGGGGGTCATGCCTAGATTGACTAGAAGAATAGATTTGGAGATGGTGAACTGGTTCCCTCCCAGACAGTTCAGCCACCACAGAATCCAGTATTCCATCACCAAGAATCTGTTACGCAAAGAGGCAGGTGCTGAGGACCAGATTTCAGATTCGTATAAAGGTATAGGAGTGAGACACGATCAGTGTATTGACAAATCAAATTGATGTTGTGGCAGCCTATAAGTTCCTGGTAGATAGCCCAGATTGCGGCATAGGTCTTCTTATTTGTCTTGAGGAAGTGATCTTTGAAATTTAAATCATCCCAAGTTAGCCCTAGCTCAGTATGCGATGATACTTTTGGAATCGTCTCGCCATTAACTACAACTCGGATGTCATTCCTGAACTTTCTCTTTGTAATTGTCATGTGGGCTGACTTTGCATTGTTTAGTTTGAGTCCAGGTAGCTATAAATAATTTATTAATTGTTGGATTTGATTGGAGGTTTGATTATTAATTTCTTGAATCTGTTTGGGGTCTTTTGAAATAATAAATTTTTAATCATTGGCGAAGGAGCAGAAATTTGGATCTGCAGCAAGGAATGGTCCAAGTAGAATTGCAAAGAGGGTGGTCGGCATCACCCCACTCTGAGGCATCCCCCTCGTTGCATAGATAGTTTTTTGGTGAGATCCATTTTCTATAATTAACTTTCCGGTGTAGTAAAGATTCCAGAATGCTGACTGTTTGGTTTGATGCCTTGAAATATTCTTTTAGGATGTATAAAAGGGTAGGAATTGACACAGTATCATAAGCAGATTTAATATCAAAAAAGATAATGTCCAGTTGAGCCCTATCATTCAGGGCTTTTTGTGCTCTGAAGAGAGTATCGAGGAGATTTGAGGTAGTGGACCTGTGGTTTAGGGCTGTGTGGAGGTAAGGTGGTTGGTGAGAAAAACAGTGTTGGATTTTGATTGTTGGAACAAACTTCCATCTGATGTTGAAGTGGGTAGCTTGAATAAATTTACAGAACTATACAAATTATTAAGAGGGAGGTTGTTTTTTTTTACTGGCTATTTCTTATTTTACTTGCTTGTCTCATTTCGCCATCAATACTAATTTAGTAATAGTTACCGAAAATATTACCCATTTCTACTTATCTGTCGCTATTTGCCCCCCCCCCCCCCCTCCTTCATGGACCTGGTTTCCTCTCTATTTATTTTTTTCTTTCACAGGCACAGTATCTTACTCAATGTGGGATTCTAGCCGGACTGGGGTTATATGCTTTTTTTTTTTTTTTTTTGTTTAAGTGGTTGGGTCTGTGGATGAGGAGATGGAGTATTTTATTATTTTTTTTTTTTTTTTTTTTTTTTAGCTGGCTCTCAGGTGTGGGCAACATTTATAGTGTGATATCAACTGTCCTAACTGGGATGGAGTTTTTTTTTTTTTTTTTTTTTCCCCTGAATTAAGCCTTTTCCTATAATAACTTTATTTTAAATACGTGAGTTCATACACGTGCAAATTACATTTGTTGTATTTTTTAAGCATACGGATTGGTATATGTATGTACCAGATAATGTTTATTTCTGATAGTTGATGTCTACCAAAAAATGCATTATTCCATTTTACTTTTTTCGAGGATGAATGTGAATAATGCATCTCACTTGGCCTCGATGTCTCGGCAACTGAAATGCCATGCTGCGAGCGATCCATTGCCTACAGGTAGCATCGTGGTTGCTTCGGGGCTAGGTTTCCTAGCAGGGGTATCCATACTGCAGACAACCCACTCCTTTACATTGTAAGTCTCGTGGCCATGTAGGTAGCCCAAAATGTTATCACCATCATCAGAGTTTAAAATTAGCATGTCGAAAGTACTTTCACATTAAGAACAGATTTTCTTTTAAAAATATTTGTTAATATTCGATATTTCTGTATTGTTTTTCTACTGTATTTTCCTCAGTATATTTCACCATAAAATAAAGATGTTGGTTGTGTTGTGTAAGAATTGAATTGTCATATTTGTTAAATGTGGGGGGAAAAAAAAAAAAAATTAAATTCCATTTCAAAAATTGCATAACTACTTCCCACTAGAACCCATATGTCATGCAACTTAAATTTTGTTTCTGATGCCCCTGGGCTAGTGGAAAGAAATGCATAACAAATAATGGGACAAACTAAGCCAACTGCCAAGTGACTCTCTTGAAAAGTTGAAATCGTGCCACTCTGTGGGAGGACTGCCTGATGCAAACAACTGGAGGCCAGAAATGCTTTAATTCTTCCCATGCTTAATTATCAGTGAGTAGCTAATCTTTCTCATGAATAGCAAGAGAATATCGTGACTTAATTTTCCTCCATGTCGTGATTATATGCCATAGACTTTGTGGGTTATAGTTCAAAATGAAATTTGCATCCCTTCTCCCCCACCTTCAGAAACATTCGATGAGGGGAAGGGGGGCTAGATAATTTGACATAACTGCCATTCCACAGATGCTGGATTAGACTTCTGCTATAGTTAACATAGCTAAAATGAATTTTGCTTACAGAAGACTAAGCAAAACAGTGACATCTGCTTCCTCTCCAGCTATAAATTCTGATAGCCCAAAGCCACATACAGTAATGATTTTTTTTTTTTTCTGGGAACGTCTGTGTTCATTGAATTTTAATTTTATACAAGAAAAAAGTAATTAGAATGTAGCTAAGGTGAAACCACCAGTGGCAATTTCTCTTAGAAGATTCTGTTTTAAATAGATGCAGAGTGCTGGTCTATAGCTCTTCTGAATGAAATCCAATTTGAGATTGACAAAAACATTTGTGTAGTTATCTGTTATTTGTAAAATAATGAGTTTACCTCAATATAGTACGTAGAACACTTCCATATGATACTTTCCAGAAATTAAAGCAAAAAAATCGAAAACTTACTCTAATGTAAGTTTTCGATTTTTTTCGCTTTAATTTCTGGAAAGTATCATACGGAAGTGTTCTACGTACTATATTGAGGTAAACTCCTTATTATTTTACAAATATTAATATGAGCGTATTGAGTATTACAGCTCTGATTCATACTATCTAGTTATCTGTTATATAGCATATGGCATTTTGAATTCCTGTTCAGGTTCACCTTTGGGCTGTGGCTACATCATAGACAGATCAGCCAGTGTGGTTTGATTGCCTTTGGCAATATAGAGGGTTTAGTGTCAAACAACATTAACTACAAAATTGCATTTTTGTTTTGAGACAACTTTAGTTTTACTTTATACAAATAAAAATGCATATGTTAGAGAACTGCATCTCTCTAATACTTTACAAGTTAGCTTGGGCTATAAGCACATTTCCGGTAAACCAAGAAAATGACTTTCTTGGTTAATTACAAAAACATTTGCTACAAAATGATTTTGTAGTTAACATTGTTTGACACTAAACCCTTGATATGGACATCTACAATCTGTCCATGTGAGCTATCAATGTAATAAGGCTCATTGGAATAGAAATTGCCTGTGGGGAAAATAAAAGTACTGAAACTATCAATTAAGTTGTAGTAGATTGACTAGGAGCTAGTTCCATTTGATTTAAAGTGATTTATGGATGCATCCAAATTTAATTTAATTACTACAAAACATTATTAAAATACCTCATCCAACTGGTATGTGAACAGCTGGGGAGAAAGAAAAAAACAGGGAACCAAGAAGGAGATGATATTGGATCAGAAGAAAGGCTGACAATAACGTTGAGGGGAGAAAAACAGAGAAACACTGTAAGGGACCTCAGGGACTAAAGGGGAAGAGATTAAGGTGAAACTGTACAGATGCATGTTAAGCAGCTGTTTTTTTCCTGATAAATGATTCAGAGAATTGAGGTATTCTGTTTAATTAAGTTTGGGACATAGCCTCTTTCTGTATGCAGATGTGAGAAAACTGGGTTTGCTACTTAATGCATCAAGCTCATAGTATTTTATTTCTATATGTACGCAACAGTATTCTGTTATGTAATACTAGGAAGTGGGTTTGAGCTATTTGATGTGTTGGAGTGAGAATTCAAGTTCAAAAACATTCACATTACATAATTTGGGAATGTCCTTTCATTTGAAAAAAATAAAATACACAGAAATCCCATTAAAACAATTATTGTTTAAGCAAAATTGTCATTAACAAAAATATTTCCTTGTCCCGTACAACTTCCTTTATTAGTGTCCCTCTTAAGTCTAATTTGAACAAGATAATTATGAGGAAAATTTCAATGCAGGAATTGTATTGGTTTACAAAAAAAGAAAGAAATAATGTGAAAATCACAGATGGTTAGTGCAAGAAATAAAAGAAACAAACCTATTTTATTTATTATCAATAACAAAGGGAATATTGAAGAAAACTTCTGGTACTCGTGTATTAAGTGGGTAACCCTGGTTTTAAAAAAAATTGGTATTTTTGCAGATTTTAGATAGCCTAACTTTTGATACTGTTGCACATCGAAGACTGCTGTACATATTGAAGAGGTATGGCATTAAGGGCAAGCTACTGCAACGGATAAAGGGATGATTGAGTAGGAGACGACAGAGAGTGATAATCACTGTCTGTTCTTCGTGGACTAATGTTATTAGTGGATTTCCCCAGGGTTCGGTGTTGGGCCCATTGTTTTGTATATTTATCAATGATATTGATGAAGGTATACAGGTGTAATGTCCAAGTTTGCAGATGATACAAAGGTTGGCAGGGTTGTTAAAGACAGTATGCTACTCCAACTGGATCTAGATAAGTTGAGCAAATGGGCTGAAAAGTGGCAAGTGAAGTTTAACATTGACAAATGCAAAGTACTGCATATGGGTAGCAATAACCGAAGAGAAACATACCAACTGTGTGGTACTACATTCGGGGAAGTGGAAAGTAAAAAAAGACCTGAGGGTAATTGTGCAGTCAAATATGAAGTTCGCTGAGCAGTACAGAGGGCTGCCAGGGCAGGTCATGGAGTCTTGTCAATGATATATAGGAATTTTGCTAGCAGGGACAGAGATGTGATTATCCCGCTATACAAGGCAATGGTGAGGTCACGCCTAGAGTACTGTGTACAGGTCTGGAGGCCTTGTTTTAGGAAGGATCTAGAGTTGCTACATTGAGTACAAAGAAGGGCAACAAGATTGGTGAGGGGGAACAAAGGGGTGCTCTTACCAAGAAAGGCTTAAATTCTGCAAATTGCAGCACCTGGAGAGTAGGCACGTGTGAGGTGATCTGATTGAGGAGTATAAAGCCTTGAATGGGTTGAGCAAGCTGAATGCTGATGGGATTCTTCCTCTTGCTCAGATTAAGAACCTGAGGGGGTACAGATTCAAATTGAGGAAAGACAATTGTAGAATAGATGTGCGGAAATTTGTCTTTAGCCAGCGGGTAGTTGATGGATGGAACAGACTTTCATCTTTTGTTGTGGAAGTTGATAACCTAAATAAATTTAAGGCTGAGCTGGACAGACATTTGAGGGATGAAATGAGAGGTGGGTTTTTTTTTTTTTTTTGGCTGATGCTACATAAGCTTGCTTTCTTGCATTGTATGCCTCTACTAATGCTAACTTTCTTGTACAAATTGGTACTTCAGTAATATTTGTTTGTAAAAGAAAGTTATGTAATCTAAAATTTGAGAGTCAGAGATTTAGAAAGGTCAGATTCAAGTTCAAAAGTAACTAGGAAGGAATTTAAGTGATTCTCAACATAAACTACAGACTTCAAGAAAGGAAGCATTTTCTTCTGGAAAAAGTATGGAGTTTTCTCAATATGGGAAAGTTCATTTTTATGAAAGATATAGTGAGAAGCTTAAGAGGCAAAGATGAAAAGGGGAAATATTTTGCTAGTGGATATACTTGGATTGGTGGATATTATTAATGGAAGGCAAGAAATTTTACTGTGTATGAGGAGAAATTATTTGAATAACAAAGTCCTCAAAGACTCATCAGTAATCAATGACAGATTCTTAAAAAATATGCTCTCAGACCAATTATGGGTTAATGAAAAATAGAAAATTAAAGGAAAAACTTGAGGAGTAATGTAATAAAGGTGTCCTCAGGCCATCCTGTCCTAAAGTTCCTGAAGGATGGAATAGGTAAAGATGAATTTGTTCGAAAAGTAAATATAAGATCGATAAATAAAATAAAAGATAAAAATGTCACAAATTGGATTCCTCAAGTAGAATTAGAAATATTCTAGTTAACAAGAATGAGACATACATTAATTGAACTCTTCAAAGACATCTGCATCCCATATATTGCTGAGAACCATGTTAACGAGAAACTACTCCATATTTTTACATTGGGTTGATATGAATAATGATATGATTGCTGGCATACTTTTTACATGACATTTTATTTTGAATTTTATTAGTCTGTTAAGACAGGAAATTTTTTTTTTTTTTAATGAAATTGTTTTTGCTTTATGTAGTACTTTTCAGGAACATATCTATTGTGTTAAACAGGGATGTAGTGCTAAGTTATTTTAATGCTAATATCAAATTACTTTCACCTAACTTAATTTTTTAATTAGGGTCTTGAAAATGGAAGTAGCCAGATGCCTCCAGAAGCAAACTCCAGCTACCATAATGAACAGGAAGATTATACTAGTGGTCCTTATGAAGCAGCTTCAGGAGATAAAGCTGAAGTTAGTAAAATATTTCTATTTTATCTAATTTTCTATAAATCTTAATTATTATAGTAATAAGTAGGCAAATAATTGTCATAAGAACACTTTGCTGCATAATGGGAATGAATATAACATTTTGATTTTTATATTCAATATTCTATGGCAGAGGTGGCCGACGAGTCGATCGTGGATTTAATTTCGGTCGATAACGATGAATTTTAAATATACAGTCATCCCTCGATTTGTGCACCTTGTGCAATGAAATTTTTGAGATGTTAGATCGTGGCACATTTTGAAGGAAAAAGTAGATCACATCACATTAAGTTGGCCACTCCTGTCCTATAGCTTTGATTACTGTAACTGTTTGTTATGTACCCTTATCTTTGCAGACTTCATCAACAGATTAAAAATTAATGAAAAATAAATAACAGTTGTATGTTGAAATTAATAAGGAAGTTGAGTATAACCTGCTAATTTTAATTTTGCACAGCTGTGATTGATTGTAGCTCCTATTTCTACCTGTGGAGAACTTTCAAATGAGAATTCTACAGCCCTCCTTCAGTCTGCTATTATTATTAGTAATGGCCATATGGTGGAAGGAAGCCTGAAGCTTATGCTGCACCAGCCAAAAAAAATTGAGAGAATCACCAAGAAAGTGAAGAATGACAATATATCCAGCTCAAGACCCAGGGTGTGCCAATATATATGGATTCTATGATTATTACTTTAAAGATATTCCATAATTCTATTAGCAGAGACAGGGTGAATACCCTCTCTCTGCTATGCACACAATAAATTCCACGTAGAGTCTTAAACTGTCATAGTCCACTTAACTGAAATTAAAACGTGTGCCTTTAACTACTGCAACCACCTTTTTTTTTTTTTTTTTTTTTTTCATCCAACTAATGGCTGCGTGATCACTCCCCGATCATGATAATGGTTCCTGTACTGTAAGCCCCATGATGTCATCTTTTGTGATTTGTAATGATGAGGTCTAGACTATTCTTTCCCCTAATATTTTTTTGACATGCTGATACAAGTAATAATAATCTAGTTTATTTAAAAATTGTTATCTGTGATGAGTTTCCCTCCCACTTATTCCAGTCAATTAGGGGAAGATTGAAGTCATCCATAATAAGACATTCACACTGGCTTCTACATTCCATCAGCATGTAAATACTCTTCACAATCCTCTGGTCTGTAGATTACTCCCACTCAACATACCTTTGCTTCCAACTAAGGCGCCTCCGTAGCCAGGTGGTCAAAAGCAACAGTGCATAGCACACATTTCTTGATTAGGCCAGGGTTCGAGCCCGTGACCACCAAATACAGAGGATGCAGAAAGGTTGGGGAATGGCCACTGCATATCCCCGGAGCAATATGGCCTTAGTTGCTAATGCTCCTTAAAAAAAAAAAAAAAAAAAAAAAATAGCTTCCAACTAACTGACACCTCAGAATTTATGTTGGCAGGCATAACTTCTGATGTAGCAAAGGCTCTTTTCATGTTCAGGCTGTTTTTGATAAGAGCATGACCCCATCACCCCTTTATCTTCCCAATCCTTCCTAAATGCAATATATACACTATAGCAGAACTTGTCCCCAGTTTCCAATGGCACCATGTTTTTGTTAGCCCTATTATGTCAGCATTAGTTGTCTGAACCAGGCATTTGAATTTACCCATTTTAATCAACACCATGTGACTTTAGATACAGTTAAGGCTAAGTATTCTTCCACAGATTACTTCCCTGAGACACCCCTTGAAGTTATTTAGGCTTGTTTCTCCTAGCTTTATCACCCCGCTCATTTGAAACATTGCCATCCCTAGAACATCTTGCCAACATTGGCTCTTGTGGAAAACACAAATTCTTGAGGTATGTGTGTGTGTGTGTGTGCGTACAAGCATTACTTTGACCAGTATCATCAGATAAATATGTGCCTATATTACCCTTCTCCCCCTAACTATCAATTTCTCTGATCCCTTAAGATATTAATCTTGGAAGCTACTAGGCTTTTCATACCAACAAAGAAATATTGTTCAAGATTTAGGCCTAGATGGATGTCAGATGAACTAATTAGACATGTGACAGAAGAAAAATGCACAGGATACATATAAATTAACATGTGACACAGAAGCCTATGATAGATATAAGCTGGTCTGTAACCAAGTTACAAAGAAGGTTAGGCAGGCGAAGCCAGTTTACGAGAAATCTTTGGCAAAGGATGTAAAGAAAAACAGCAAAGAGTTCTTTACTTATGTAAACGCTAGAAGGAAGGGGATGAATCAGATTGGTCGACTTGATATTGATGGTTCAACTGTTGATGATCCTGCTCAGGTAGCTAACAAACTAAATGAATATTTTGCATCGACATTCACACATGAGGAGTTATTCAGCAAGGGAAGTGCCAGAGGTGTATTCAACTCTGGCAGTAAGCTAGATAATCTTGTAATAACTGAGAGTAAAGTGGAGGAGAAATTGTTGAAGATAAACACAAGAAAGGCACCTGGGGTGGATCAGATCTATCCAGTTATATTAAAGGAGGCAGCAAAGTAAGTAAGCAAACCGTTAGCCATAATTATGAGAGCTTCCTTGGACTCAGGAGGTACCCATAGACTGGAGATGTGCAAATGTGACCCCAATTCACAAAGGAGGATCAAAGGCTGACACAAGTAATTATAGACCTGTTAGATTAACTTCTGTTCCAGGGAAATTAATGGGGGCACTGGTTAAAGAAGCACTGCAGGATCATCTAGACAAGACTTCGGTTATAGCTCAGACACAGCATGGGTTTGTTAAGGGGAAGTCTTGTCTGACTAATTTGATAACTGACTAATGAATAACTTTGATATCATATATTTGGATCTTAGAAAGGCCTTTGATACTGTTGCACATGGAAGACTGCTGCTCAAATTGGAGAAGTGTGGCATTGAAGGCAAATTGCTGCTATGGATAAAGGGATGGTTGAGTGGGAGAAGACAGAGTGATAATCAATGGACTGCTCTTCGTGGACTAATGTTATTAGTGGAGTCCTTCAGGGTTCGGTGTTGGGTCCATTGTTGTTTTCTGTATTTATAAATGATATTGATAATGGTATATCAGGCTTAATGTCCAAGTTTGCAGACTATACGAAGGTTGGCAGGATTGTTAATGACACTAATGACAGTACACTGCTGCAATAGGATCTAGAAAAGTTGAGAAGATGGGCTGAGAAGTGGCAAATGAAGTTTTACATTTACAAATGTAAAGTACTACATATGGGAAGTAGTAATCCCAGAGTAACGTATCAAATCTGTGGTACCAAACTGACAGTGGTAGAGAATGAAAAGGACCTGGGGGTAATTGTGCAGGCAGATATGAAGTTTTCTGAGCAGTGCAGACGATCTGCAAGAGTAGCTCATGGTGTCTTGTCAATGATATACAGGAATTTTTCTAGCAGGGATAAGGAGGTGATTATTTCCTTGTATAAGGCAATGGTCAGGCCACACCTTGAGTACTGTATACAGGTCTGGAGGCCTCATTTTAAGAAGGATGTAGAGCTGTTGGAAAGAGTACAGAGAAGGGCAGTAAGATTAGTGAACAGAACAAAGGGGGTTGCTCTTACAAAGAAAGACTTAAGTTTTGCAAATTACAGTGTCTGGAGACTAGGCACCTGCGAGGTGATCTGATTGAGGTGTATAGAGCCTTGAATGGTTTGAGCATGCTCAATGCTGATGGGATTTTTCCTCTTTCTCAGAATAGTCACCTGAGAAGGCATAAATTCAAATTGAGGAAAGACGGTTGTAGAATAGATGTGCGGGAGTTTGCCTTTAGCCAGCGAGTGGTTGATTGCTGGAACAAACTTCCATCTGTCATTGTAGAAGTTGATAGCTTAAATAGATTCAAGGCAGAACTTGACAAACATTTGGAGTGAGGGGATGGGTGAAATAAGGATGTGTGTTTTTTTTTTTTTTTTTTTTTTTTTGGCTGATGCTGTATAAGTTTTGCTTTTTTACATCATGTGCCTTTGCTAATTCTAATATCCTTCATGATAATGGTGAAACCCCTGCACTGCCTTTGTTCACATGCATACTGTGTACAAAATGATTCCTCCTATGTACAAATGTGTATCACATGATAAATTCCCCCCACTAGAGCCTTGGAGAGTCCCTCATGTCTTGAGTTAATCCATGAGGCTTTGAGAATATAATATCTCCTATTGTGTCTGGTCAGAATTGCAAGCATACACATTCTGATCTAACTTGCATTTTTTTCAGCATGGTTCTATATTTCAGTGGTCTCAAACTCAAATTGCATGCAGTCCGAATGTGCGATCTGAAAGCGACTGACGGGCCGGAATTTTTTTTTTTAACAAAGTGAGTGAATATATATATATACACAGTGAAACTTCTCCTAACGGACACCTCTCGTTAATGGACATCTCTCTACAACGGACATTTTCAAATTCCCCAACTCACCTCTATTGGTTTTAACGTGTTTGCAGCTTCTGTCTAGCGGACATATTCTCTGTAACGGACACGGACAGGCAATCTGCACTGTTTCGTTTAGATTAGCACTTAATTTGATCTCCCCATAACGGACAGCGGGCGAGCTTACGGCCCTTTTTCTAGGAACGTTTCTTCCACGTATTGCCTCAATTGTGTGTTTATTTTCTATTTCTGATTCTCTGAATTTTATCAAGGTTCTAAACTCTTTTTCAAGAATTTTAAGGCATGTGTAAAACTTCTGATGAATTCGGTGTGTGCAGGGGCGGGAATATGGTCGGCCTTTCGTGTTTTCAGTTTTGTTCAGTGTCGTGTGAAGTGCACAATGTCTTCTCGTAAAAATTTAACTTTAAAAGATAAAGTCGAACTCATTAATGCGTATAATCGGCAAAAAAAAAAAAGTGTTCGCTATCTCGCTGCAAAATTCAAAATCGGGAAGACTCAGGTAAGCGACATCCTAAAGAAAAAAAATGAACAGCTCAAACAATTTTGGCAACACGGAAATGATCAGGTTCAAAAATCATTCCCGAAAACTGTTGGACTTCAAATTGACAATGTTACGTATGAGTGGTTTTGTCGCAAACGTGCTAAAAAAATTCCCATTAATGGGCCTATTATTAGGGAAAAGGCTTTGGAGGTTGCGAAATCTATGGGAGTAAATGAGTTCAAAGCTTCTGTGGGATGGCTAGACAAAAAGTTCAAAACTCGGCATAAAATTTCTTGGAAAACCGTAAGTGGTGAAAGTGGATCTGTTGATACTGGGGTTGTAACAGGAGTGGACCATCCAATTGGAAGATTTATGTCGTGATTTTGAAGCTAAAGATATTTACAATTGTGACGAGACAGGGTTGTTTTTTAAAGCTCTTCCTGAAAAAACAAATGAGTCTAAAAAATGCTTGACTGTACTATTGTGTACAAATATGCTGGGAGACTTTGAACAACCTCTTGTTATAGGAAAACCACAAAATCCTCGTTGTTTCAAGGGCATAAAGTTGAATCTTTTGAATGTTGACTGGAAGTCTAATAAAAAAAAAAGCGTGGATGACACGAGATATCATGAGCGAATGGATAAGGCACTTTAACCAAAACATGATTCGTCAAAACAGAAAAATTATTCTTTTCATGGATAATGCTGCATCTCACCCACACATTGAATTGTCTAACATTCAAATCGTTTTTCTGCCACCAAACACATCTGCAGAGTGTCAGCCCTTGGATCAAGGGATAATAAAAAATTTTAAACTTCACTACAGAAAACGAGTTTTAAGACATCTCATTGCAAACATGAACGATGTAACATGTGCGAGTGACCTTGCAAAGAAAATCAGCATCCTAGATGTGATTCAATGGATTTCCTCTTCAGTAAACGCAA